>NW_022196237.1:80348-245169 GCF_008641045.1 Pistacia vera
TGGCTATGTGAGGGGGTTTCTCCCCATTTTGGATGGTTAGAGAAAGATTTAGAATTATTGTTATAGTAGAGTTTTATTATGCACTTGAGTTGTTTGATGAAATGCCTAATAGAGGTTTGAGTATGAGTAGTGAACCTTAATTCTTGCAACATTGCATGTTGGCATTTCATAAGTGCATTAGTGGAGATGAATCACCCATAGGCATTAATTGTGCATTGAGAAGTGACCTAAGAAAAAGTAGGAAACTTTGTGTATGCACTTGCTCTTTGAGTAGAGAACTTTGTGGATGCAACTACTCTAAGGGTAGAGAGAATGAGAAGTGCTAGAGTAGAGTGAATGAGAAGAGTAGTAGAAATGGGTTGATGCTTTGTGATCATCACCCGACAGTTATGAGAATCGGGTTGATGCTTTGTGATCACCACCCAAATAGCCATTAGAGATGGGTTGATGCTTTGTGATCATCACCCGACAGTTATGAGAATCGGGTTGATGCTTTGTGATCATCACCCGACTAGCCATTAGAAATGGGTTGATGCTTTGTGATCATCACCTGATAGGTACTAGAAACGGGTGGATGCTTGGTGATCATCACCCGGTTAGTTATTAGAAAGGGGTTGATGCTTTGTGATCATCACCCAATATTTATTAGAAACGGGTGGATGCTTTGTGATCATCACCCGACAGTGATTAGGAACGGGTTAGTGCTTTGTGATCGTCACCCAAGAGTTATGAGGAACAGGTAAGTGCTTTGTGGTCTCCACCCGATAGTTACGAAAACCGGGTAGGTGCTTCATGATCCCCACTCGGTATTCACTAAGAATGGGTTGGTGCTGTGTGAACTCCACCCGACAGTCATGAAGAGTGAGATGTTGTTGTGTGAACGCCATCTGGCCGTACCTCTGGTAAGATGAGGCCATGACGTTTACTAGAAAACAACAGGAAATGTGAGGAAAGAATTAAGAGAATTACATACGGGGACAAACAGATAGAGGGTTTACTTACTGAGCATTATTTTGTGCTCACCCCGTTATTTTCCTTTGTGGATGCAAGATCTAGGTGATGATACAGTCGGAGGGGCGTCGGCAAGTGAGGAGCAATAGCTACACTGTTTCCCCTTTTTTGTCTTTTAAAATGGCTTTTTGTAAATGATGCTCTTAGTGTATAAAAGACGTATTACTTATAATAAAAAGAAAATTTTTGGGCCCATTTTCTATTGTTATTATGCATGCATTGTACTAGTTTACAGCAGTTGTTACAACGCTCCTCATAAACGAGATTCTCTTCTAAGTCCACTTCCTCTACTTTCAGTATATGGGAGGGGTCACGGACATATCTGCGGAGCATTGAAACATGGAACACATTGTGCACCCTATCCATATTAAGTGGTAGCGCCAACTTATATGCTACCTTTCCAACTCATTGTAACACTTCAAAGGGGCCAATGTATCTAGGTGCTAACTTTCCTTTACCGCTAAAACATATCAGTCGCTTATAGGGGGAAATTTTAATAAACACTTTGTCACCCACTTCTAGCTCAACATCTTTTCTCTTTGAATCCGCATAACTTTTCTGTCTGTCCTAGGCTTGCTTCATTCTACTTCTGATCAACTTGATATCCTCTATCATTTTCGGCGTTATTTCCGGCCCACGAGCTGTATTCAAAACATCTTTCTCTCCTACCTTATCCCAATATAGTGGAGATCTGCACCGTATGCCATACAGGGCTTCAAAAGGAGTCATCTTAATGGTAGACTAATAGCTATTGTTTTAGGCAAACTCCACCAAAGGTAACATCTCATGCCAAGTCATTCTATAATCCATACAGCATGCTCTCAACATATTCTCAAGTATGTGATTTGTTCTCTCAGTTTGGCTATCTATCTGAGGATGGTATGCTGTACTAAATGCTAATCAGGTACCCAAATTTCTCTGTAGACTGGTCCAGAAAGCTGAAACAAATCTGAAATCTCTATCTGACACTATTGTCTTAGGCACTCCATGTAACCTAACTATCTCCTTAATATAAATCTGCACCAACTGATCTAAGGTAATGCTTTCCTTTATTGGAAGAAAATGGGCTAATTTAGTTAATCTGTCTACTATCACCCATATGGCATTAAACCCTTTCTAAACTCTGGGAAGGCCTGTAATAAAATCCACGGAAATACTCTCCCATTTCTATTCAGGAATGTTAAGTGGCTGAAGCAATCCTGACAGCCTTTGGTGTTCTGCTTTCACCTGTTAACAAACCAAGCACTTAGCCACATAATCTCCGATATCTCTCTTCATATCTGGCCACTAGTAGCCCCTTTTTAAATCTTGATACATCTTGGTAGCTCTAGGATGAGCAGTGTATGGTGTGTCATGAGCCTCCATAAGAATTCTCTTTTTCAATTCAGTATCTTGGGGAATGCATAAGCGATCCCTAAAACGGAGAAACTGTCTAACAGGTGGAATTCTGGTATCTTACCCTCAAGCACTTGCTGACTTATTTTCTGACACCACTCATCGACAACTTGCTTTTCCTTAATCTCTTCCAGTAAAGTGGACTGAATTTCTAACCTGGAAATCCTTCTCGGTATGACCTCAATTTGTTCTCTGCACAATTCTTTCAATAATTCTTGTTGCTTTGTGAGTCGGGACAAATAGGCCTTTCTACATAAGGCATCGGCCACTCCATTGGCTTTTTCAAGCTGATACTTAATTTCACAATCATAATCTTTAACCTACTCTAACCACCTCCCCTGTCTCATATTCAGCTCCCTCTGAGTGAAAAAATACTTCAAACTCTTGTGGTCAGTGTAGATATTACTCTTTGCACCATATAGGTAATGCCTCCATATCTTTAATACAAAGACTACAGTTGCCAACTCTAAATCATGTGTAGGGTATCTCGTCTCGTACTCTTTCATATGTCATGAAGCATAAGTTATTACCCTACCTAACTGCATCAACACATCACCAAGTCCCTGTAGTTAGGAATCAGTATAAATGTCATAATCCACACCCTCCTATGGTAACACCAAAATGGAAGCAGTAGTTAATCTTTTCTTCAATTCTTGAAAACTCTCTTCACAAGCATCTGACCATACAAAAGGAGTTCTTTGTTTGGTGAGAGCTGTCAGCAGCTTAGCCAATTGGGCAAATCCTACTACAAGTTGCCGATAATACCTTGCTAGTCCCAAGAAACTTCTAACCTCCTTTACTGTCTTCGGCTTGTGTCACTCAAGATAGCCTTCACTTTGCTAGGATCCACTGATATACCTTCTTTAGAGACAACATGGCCCATAAATATCACTTAATCCAGCTAAAACTCACACTTAGAAAACTTGGCAAACAACTTCCTTTCTCTCAATCATTGTAGCACAAACCTTAGGTGTTCTTCATGCTCCTCTTCTGTCTTAGAATATACCAGGATATCATCAATGAACACCACTATAAATTGATTCAGACAATCGTGAAACACCTAGTTCATTAAATCCATAAAGACTACTGGGGCATTAGTTAACCCAAAAGGCATCACCACAAACTCATAATGCCCATATCTCGTTCGAAAAGCAGTCTTGGCAATATCTGGCTCTGTAACCCCTACTTGGTGATAACCCGACCTCAAATCAATCTTCAAAAACACTGCTGCGTCTTTTAGCTGATCAAATAAGTCATCTATACGAGGCAACGAATACTTATTCTTCACAGTCACTTTATTCAACTCTCTGTAATCTATACACATCTGCAGGGATCCATCTTTCTTCTTCACAAATAAAATTACAGCCCCCAAGGGAGAATGACTGGCTCGGATAAAACCCTTATCCAAGAGTTCTTGGAGTTACTTCTTCAATTCTTGAAGCTTGGCTGGGGCCATTCGGTAAGGTGCTTTAGAAATTGGTGCGGTCCCTGCTACCGGTTCAATACTGAATTCTACTTCTCTTTCCGGAGGTAAACCCGACAAATCTTTAGGAAATACATCTAAAAACTCCCGGGCTACTGGCACATTCTGAATCTCTAGTTATGGGACATCACTACTGTGCACTACATGAGCAATATACCCATAACACCCTTTTCTTTACATCTTTCTAGCCTTTATACTATTGATTAACAAACTCAACTAATGGCCCTCTCTAAAACTAAATTTATCTCCATCATCAAGATTAAATCTTGCTTTCTTCTTCCGACAATTAATTTCTACTCCATACCTCCTTAGGAAATCCATGCCCAAAATAACATCAAAGTAGAACATATCAAACACTATCAAATCAACTGGTAACTCCCTTCCATGGATCACTATGGACTCCCCTGGAAGCATCTCATGGGTCACCATACTAACCCTATCAGGTAATTCTATCTTAATAGGCTGATTTACTATAACAGGTTTCAAACCTAATCTTTCTACCATTCCATGAGTAATAAAAGAATGTGTAGCTCCAGAATCAATCAATGCATAAAGAGGAACTGCATAAAATAATAACTGACCAGTAACTACGGATGGATTGGCCTTTGCTTCACTCTGTGCCACAGTAAAAACCCTAGCATTTGTACCTCTGGAAGTCTGTGCTGCAGGTGCAACAAGGGCTTTACAATCTTTTATCAAGTGCCCTAGCTATCGGCACCTATAGCATACATTTCGGCCTAACTCCCTTAAACACTCCCCGAGGTGCATTCTCCCACACTTTGGACATGGAGAAAACTCAGTAGGTCTGGGCCGTTTACTCTACCAGTCTCTTTTGTTCTTCTTAGGTTGGAATCTCTTCTTGTTCCGCACTTCCTTGTTTCTTGAAACATCACTTCTTTCTCTCTGTGGAGCGGGAGATGGGTCACTTGGTTTTGTTGTTGATGGTCTCGTTGAGGTGAGCTTATTTACAAATATTTCTGCCCTTAAAGCTCGCTCCTAAGCTTCACTATAAGAATGAAGGGGCTCAGCTCCTGCCATCACATCACGGGCTATTTCTGGTTTCAGCCGATGAACAAACTTATATTTTCTCAACTCTGGTGTGTTTACTATACCGGATGCGAACCGTGCAAGAGAGTTAAATCTTACAGAATACTCTTTTACTGTACTAGACCTTTGCTTCAAACTCATAAATTCTTAGATCTTCTCATGAACCTGATCCACTGTTCTATATTCAGCCTCAAACAATCTTCTAAACTCTTCCTATGTCATAGAAACTAAATCGTGGGTATCTTCCATCAATTCCCACCAAATTCGGGCATAACACCGAAATAGAAAGCTTGCATACAGTATCTTTTCTCTGTCAGTCATGGGAAAAAGTGTTGTCGTGCATTCCACGGACCTAAACCATTCCTCTGCCCCTAATGGGTCCATGGTACTCCTAAATTCAGACGATTGGTGTTGGCTTGGCAGTCCATAAATAAGCTCAATACGGTTCTGCACTGTTGGAGGTACCGTTTCAACTCTCTCTAGTACAACTCTCCCCTGACTCTCTACTAACACTTGCTGTACAATACTACGAATTCTCACCTCATCAAGGGTAAGGAGGAGTAGGTTTTAGCGGGTTGGAAGTTTCCCCCGCACTCATCACATTCTTGCTACCTGCTCAGGGTTCTACGTCTCATCTACAAAATAATCACACTTGAATCAACTCACATAACTTATCTACTACTATAAGTAAGGAAAGAAATAATCTTACAACGGTCAACTACGGAACGTCAGCGCGGTGGGAGGGGCACACTGTCAAATCCCAAAATCTTTGCTTTGATACTAAAAATGTAATGACTCTCTTTCTAGCTAGTATACTCGTAAAATAATAGTAAAACTCACTAAATATATATATATATAAGAAAATATATATATAAACGAGTATAAAATTATGGGCCCATATTTAATTTTCTTTATACACAAACTTTACATAATATAATAAAGTCTCAAAATAGTAATTCGATAGTTTTTCCCAACTCTTCCGCTGCGTGATGTTCCAAGTGACCACATCTCACCTGTTTCTACAAAAACATTGAAAACAACAGGGTGAGCACTAATTGCTTAGTAAGTAAACCCGCTATGCTACCCTTCTCTCTCCGTTGCTTAAATTTTGAATTTCTTTTCCTTACTTCACATTTCCCCATTCTTTTCTATTCTTTCTCTACTCTTACTCTATTTTTCTCTGTGTTCTTTCTCTATTCTAATTTCCCACTACTCAGATAATGGGCATGGTATTATACATATATATAATGCAAATGCATAAATATATAAAATATGCATTTTCTTTTCTATTTTTCTTATTCTATTTTCTGTTTCTTTTCTCTGTATTTCCTTCTTTGCTTCCTTTTCTAGTCTTTCTTTCTTTCTTTCTATTCTTTCTTTTCTTTTCTAACCTTTCTTTTCTTTCTTTCTAGTCTTTCTTTCTTTCTTTCTATTCTTTCTTTTCTTTCCTAACCTTTCTTTTCTTTCTTTCTATTCTTTCTTTTCTTTCCTTTCTTATTCTTTTCTTTTCTTTTCTTTCTTATTCTTTTCTTTATTCTTTTCTTTCTTATTCTATCTTATTCTTTTGCCGATTGGACTCGGTTGAGGCATGGATTCGGAACCTTGGCCGTGTGAGTGTATTCTTCTTTCTTGGGTACAGCCCTTATCCACATGCACTCTTATGGACTGTACCAATTCTTCTTTCTTATTCTTAGGCCACTCACTAAAGGCGGCGTGCATGTGGGGAAAATTCTTCTTGTCACTCACGGGTTCCCCATCGCAACAGCCTTTTCTTCTTTTTATCTTTTTACACTTCTTTAAATAAAATTCAGTTTTGAACTTCTTTAATATTCACATTTCTTTCTATTTACTCTTTACAATTGTTTAGTAATTTTTCATGCTCTTATGAATATGTATGCATGTAGATGGTTTCATGCTTATATTTCTTCCTAAATTCACATGTTTAAATGCAATAATGCAATATGGAATGCAAACATGTCATTCTCTACCATCTACAAACTCATCTCAATATAACACATAATCATACTCATACAAACACTTCTCTTTGACATTTCATCAAACAACTTATGTGAACAAAGTAACTCTAATTTGGCTACACTTCTATCTCTTTTCTAAGCCACCAAAAATTGGGAATAAAACCCTGCATATTTAATGCCAAACCTGTCCAAAATTTCCACTCCAATTCTTTCAAACTTCATCCAAACATTCATTAAACGTCAAATGCACCAACACAACTATAACGCCCACTTGAGGTACGTAGTTAAAGTATGTCGTATTGCCTTTGATTTTCCCTTAATTGAGTTTACATGTTGTTAATATTGTTTGGTTGACCCTTCGTTGAATGAGTATTTTGGTTTGGTTGAGTGGTTGCCCTGAAAATTGTAAAGACTTGGCGAAATTTTGGTGTTCCAAACTTCGCCGAGGCAAAGAATAATCTTCGCCGCAGCGACGTAGGTTTTGTAATTGCGTAGGTTCTGTATTTTTTTGCCAGGGCAAAGAAAGAGTCTTCGCCGCAGTGAAGAGTCGGCTGAAATGTTTGGTGAAGCTTCTGGAGAATTTTCCTTAGGGGCAAAGTGACCACTATACCCCTAATTAGCAGCTAAAGTGGGGAGGGAAATGTAAGAAAATTTCATGGAAAATGTATTAGAGTTGGGGGTGTGATTGCAATGAATTAGAGGACAAAGATGGAATTTCTAAGAAAGTGTAAGGTCAAATTGGGAAAGAATGTTTGTAAGATGAGATATTAAGGATTTAGTCTTAATACAACCCCTCATTTCTCTACTTCCACCGCCATTCCCATTCTTCATTTTCTCTCAACTTCCCACTCAATTATCTAGGGACTTTTAAAGGGCTTTTGAGTGGTTTTTGGTAAAGAGTTAAGCCAAAGCATCCTAAGGTAAGATTTCTTGCCTTATATGTGAAATTTATTTATAGAAGTGTTGAAGTCTTATAGTATTATTGTTGAAGGTTTTAGAGAGAGGACTATCTACCAAAGGAAAAGAGATTCTAGTGGAGTCACCTAAGCACAAGGTAAGTAAATCCAATTCAAGTTAAGGTTTAAGAAATCACTTGAGTTATTTATGTATGTATATCTTATGCTTGTTGAGAAATTGAGATGAGATGTGTACTTATTTATGGTTGCTGTGTTAGAAAACGACCCGATTGCTCAGCAGAAAACAAAATTTTATACAACCGTAGATCGTTCCTTAAAGCCCAAAATCAAGGCACAAATTTTACAGTTTATGTATAATATCAAGAATCTGCAGCAAATAAAATAAATCTAAAGTTTAGATTCATACCCACGTTTGGAGGCTCCACCAATATTGTCTCTGAATGTGTTTGCTACCGATCCAAATGTAGGATCAAACCGTAGAGGTCCACACGAAGACAATCAACAAGAACCAAGGAGGGATTTGCTAGATCCTCCTTGCCCTTAAGAAATCAAGAAGAACAAACCAAAGAAGAACTTTGGTTCTTTGCAAAAGCAAAAGTGGCGTGAGAATGAGAGTGTTTTAGGGCTGGAGAGTTTTTCTCTTTTCAATGAAAAATAATCAAAATGAATAAAATGAATTCTCACATATTTTCAATTAACACTTTTCTTTTATAGTCCAATTTAAGTTGCCCCATTCCCATATGGAATGGGCTTGGGCTCCAACCCAAACACCTCCATATTTGCCAAACACTCCCAATTAGATATTTTAATTTAATTCATCATTATCTCAATTAAAAATCAATTAATATATATTTAATATATATATTAACATTTAACAATAATGATAATTTATTTAAATATATGCGAATAAATATTTAAACGGAATTTCACTTATTTAATTTTTCTAACAAATTAAATAAAGGCTACGACCTCAGCAAATTTAATTGCACTGTGAAATTACCAAAATACCCTTTCGCCTAAAAAGACGAAAACGCCCTTCTTTCTTCCTGAGTCTTAAATTATCTTCTATGTGTGTGACCCATAGGCTCCTCATCATACCGGTAGTGTATAGTATCGCGATTAACACCAATTAATCGTCTCACTAATACACAGACCAAGATTGGCCCCTAGCAAGGCATCATGGCCACCCGATAGATTCGGATTCAGCAAAGTAGCTACCTGTCAACGATATGGTTACCGTACAATTCGATCCTTTCATCATACGTTATCTCGACGAGACGAAGGCATAGAAATAGTGTCAACCTTCGGTTACTCTCGATATTATTTATTCAGTTTCTGGACCAATGACCCGTATTATAAACTGGATAGAGCAACAACTCAATCCCACTGTGGCCACAGTTTTAGTGTCATTGCCATATACTGAATTGCGCCGTGAGATAACTTTCTCCCGTACCCGGGAGTGATAAATCCTCTGTCAATCCACCATAGTCTTGATACACTCCTTGATGCAGCCAATCACCACCGTATTGACAGCTCTGAAAAGAACTGCGTTAGGCTAGTGTCAAACTACACCAATCGGTGCACAAGGCGCTCCGGTGATCTCAAGTCTAAGGATCACATGCACCACCATTCGTTAGAGGATTTGTTCCATAGACACTGGGGTTACCATCCATATGGAATCCTCTGGTGGGTCAGTCCAGTGAACTTGCTGTGGTGTAATCGCCTACAACAAACACCCATGTGTTGCACCAGGTTGTCACCAAACAACCTTGACAAGTGAGATCAGTCACTGCCTTTCGACAGGGTCGTTCAACACTATGATAGCCTTACCGTATTATCTGTGCCCTTAGTTCAGAATAATACTGGGGCTACGGACGTTTCTAGAATGGCCACCATATGTGCTCATAGGGTTCTCACTATCAAGATTTGAAACACTTGATACCCTCGTCACGGCTCTACCATTCTAAGGACATATATCAATACATATTGCAATAATAATGATTTACGCGATATAGAATAAAATGCCTTTTATTGATTAATGAACATTATTACAAAGAGTCAATTCTACAATAATTGATTGGCTCTAGGGCATCTACTCTAACAATCTCCCACTTGCACTATAGCCAATCATTCATGTATTTAATACCAAATGATCTCAAGTGCCTTTCATGCTTCTGCTGCGACAGAGGCTTTGTCAGTGGATCTGCGAGATTGTCGTCAGTATGCACTTTACTAATCTGCACGTCTTTCCTCTCAACTATCTCTCTGATGAGATGGAATCGTCTGAGTATGTGTCTGGACTTCTGATGAGACCGTGGTTCCCTAGCTTGAGCAATTGCTCCATTGTTGTCACAATAGATGTCTATAGGATCAACAATCGTAGGAACCACACCAAGTTCAGTAATGAACTTCTTAATCCAGACTGCCTCCTTGGCCGCATCTGACAATGCAATATACTCAGCCTCCATTGTAGAGTCCGCTACAGTGCTTTGCTTGGAGCTCTTCCAGCTCACTGCACCGCCATTGAGACAAAATACAAACCCTGATTGCGATCGATAATCGTCTTTGTCCGTTTGGAAACTAGCATCACTGTATCCTCTTACAGTGAGCTCATCTTCCCCTCCATAAACCAAGAACATATCCTTAGTCCTCTTCAAGTACTTAAGAATATTCTTGACAGCCATCCAGTGACGCTCACCTGGATCCGATTGATATCTACTACAAGTGCTCAAAGCACATGAGACATCAATCCGAGTACATAGCATGGCATACATGATGGATCCAATTGCTGATGCATATGGGATCCTCTTCATCCTATCTCTCTCATCTTGTGTTTTAGGACACAATTCCTTAGAGAGATAAACACCATGTGACATCGGAAGAAATCCTTTCTTGGATTCTTCCATACTGAATCGTTTCAGTACTTTGTCAATATATGCACTCTGACTTAGGCCAAGCAACCTACGCGATCTATCACGATAGATCTTTATACCAAGGATGTAGGCTGCTTCCCCTAAGTCTTTCATGGAGAAGCACTTGGATAACCAAGTCTTTACCGACTGCAAGTTCGGTATATCATTCCCGATCAGAAGTATGTCATCGACATACAACACTAGGAATGCTACTGCGCTCCCACTCACTTTCTTGTAAACACAGGGCTCATCTTCGTTTTTGATAAAACCGAATTCTTTTACGGCCTCATCAAAACGAATGTTCCAGCTCCTTGAAGCTTGCTTGAGTCCATAAATGGATCTCTGCAACTTGCATACCTTATTAGCTTGACTATCAAGAACGAAACCATCAGGTTGTGTCATATACACATCCTCCTCAAGGTTTCCGTTCAGGAAAGCAGTTTTGACATCCATTTGCCAAATCTCATAGTCATGATATGCAGCAATTGCAAGCATAATCCGGATGGATTTAATCATGGCAACCGGCGAAAAGGTTTCTTCATAGTCAATGCCATGAATTTGTTTGAAACCTTTGGCAACCAGCCGTGCTTTATAAGTATGCACGTTGCCATCCATGTCAGTCTTCTTCTTGAAGACCCATTTACACCCTATGGGTTTTACCCCTTCAGGTGGTTCCACCAGAGACCACACTTGGTTCTGGTACATGGAGTCCATCTCAGATTTCATGGCTTCAAGCCATTTAACGGAATCTGGATCCGATATAGCGTCTTCGTAGGTTCTGGGTTCATCGTCTTGGTAGACCAGTACGTCACCATGTTGAGTCACGAGATAACCGTATCTCTCGGGCTCATGGCGTACTCTCCCAGATCTACGTAGCTCCTGTGCTACCTGAGGTGGTTCACTTTGATCCACAATTTGTGGAGTAACCTCCTCATGATGCTCAACCACTTCTTGTGGCACATCATCCCGTCCTTCGTCTAGTATATCTTGTGGTTCTAGAACTTCATCGAGTTCTACTTTTCTCCCACTAGTACTTCTTAGAAAATATTCCTTTTCTAGGAAGACACCAGATCGAGCAACAAAAATTTTGCGCTCTTCTGGGTGGTAGAAATAGTATCCTTTGGTCTCCTTTGGATACCCCACAAATATACATTTACAGGATTTTGGGCCCAGCTTGTTCGAAGTCAATTTCTTAACATAAGCTTCGCAACCCCAAATCCTTAGATAAGACAAGTTGGGCTTTCGCCCACTCCATAGCTCATATGGAGTCTTATCTACAGACTTTGACGGCACACGGTTTAAAACGTGAGTCGCAGTCTCTAGGGCATAACCCCAGAACGATGCAGGTAAATCACTAAAACTCATCATGGACCTAACCATGTCAAGTAAGGTCCTATTCCTCCTTTCTGACACTCCATTGTGTTGGGGTGTATAAGGAGGGGTGAGTTGTGATACTATCCCACATTCCTTCAGGTACTCAGAAAACCCCGAGCTTAAGTATTCACCTCCTCGATCCGACCGAAGAGCTTTAATACTTTTGCCCAACATATTCTGTACTTCATTCCTGAATTCCTTGAATTTATCAAAGGCTTCAGATTTATGTCTCATAAGGTAGACATAACCATATCTACTGAAATCATCAGTAAATGTGATGAAGTATGAATATCCACCTCTGGCTTCAACTGTTAGTGGACCACATACATCACTATGGATGATGCCTAACAGTTCAGTAGCCCTTTCACTTTGTCCTGTGAAAGGAGACTTGGTCATCTTGCCTAAAAGGCATGACTCGCATACCTCAAATGACTGGAAGTCAAAAGGGGCCAAAACTCCATCCCTTTGAAGTTTTGCAATGCGAGTCTTATTAACATGACACAATCTACAATGCCAGAGATATGTTTGGTTTTGATCGCTATGTTTAGCTTTCTTGGTTTCAATATTGAGAATATCTTTATTGTTTAAATCAAGAACATATAATCCATTATATAACCTTGCAATTCCAAATAGAATACCATTCAAACTAAAGGACAACAATCCATTAGATATCTCAAAATGATACCCCATATTATCCAAAACGGATACTGAAATAATATTTCTAGAAATAGAAGGTACGTGATAACAGTTATGTAGTTCCAACAATAAGCCCGTAGGCAAAGATAAACAATAAGTCCCTACAGCTAATGCAGCCACATGTGCTCCATTTCCAACTCGTAGGTCCACCTCTCCCTTGGCGAGCACTCTACTCTGCCTTAGTCCCTGCACATCAGTACAAATGTGAGTACCACATCCTGTGTCCATGACCCAAGATGTTGAGGGAGAGAAGTTAATCTCAATCATGAAAGTACCTGAAGTCGTAGCCTCTGACTTCTTCTTGCTTGCGAGGAAAGCCTTGCAGTGTTTCCTCCAGTGGCCAGGCTTGCCACAAAAGAAGCAGACTACCTTGCCCTTTCCTATGCCACTCTCAGGCCCAAGAGCAACCTGTCCTTTGGGCTTGGGCTTGGGTTTGGCCTTGGCCTTACCCTTGCCGTTACCCTTTGCTTTACTGGCAGCAACCAGTAAAACAGGCTTGGACTTTTTCAAGTCCTGCTCTGCAGTCCTCAGCATGTTCAGAAGTTCTGACAGGGTTTTCTCCATCGTGTTCATATTGAAATTCATTATGAACGGAGCATATGAGTCAGGCAAGGATTGCAGAATTAAATCCATTTGTAATTCTGCATCCAAGCCACATCCCAAAGTCTCAAGCCTCTCAATGTGCTCGATCATCTTGAGCACATGAGGACCAACTTGGGCACCCTCAGTCAGACGACTCCCAAACAGTGCTTTCGACACCTTGTACCTCTCATGTCGAGCATTTGTTTCATAAAGCTCCTTGAGGTGTAGAATTATGGAAGAAGCATCCATATTCTCATGCTGCTTTTGCAGCATAGGTGTCATCGATGCTAACATCAAGCATTGTACGCTATCAGCATCATCAAGGAACTTTTGATAAGTATCCTTAACTTCCTGAGTGGCATCAGGATCAGGCTCAGCCATGTATGGCTTTTCAAGGATATACAATTTCTTTTCTGACTTAAGTATAATCCGAAGATTACGATACCAGTCTGAGAAATTGGATCCATCCAACCTGTTTTCTTTTTCGATTATCGGTCGCAGGTTCATAATACTCATTTTCGGTGAATCTACAATTGCAGAAAAGATAAAGTTATTATAAAGTTCATTATTATTTAATATGGTCTTTTATTAAACGATGCTCCCACTATTTTACTCAAGCCAATAGCCCTCACTATTAACTCGGGAAAGCCCGTTGGCTTTCCTAGTGGACCGAGATCCCATCCTGCCCATTTCAAACCTTCGCTTTGGCGAACAAGCCAAAATGGGTTGATTAGGTAGGCCAACAAACTTAATCCACACCAATTGATAGCTCCCACTATCAACCTCAAATGTGAAAAAGCCAACAAGCCAATCACACAATTCAATGGCTCCAACCATTGTCCTCAAGTGTGATTCTCAGTATCAGTAGAGTGGACACTACATGTCACCACGTACACATAATATGTGTACTGCTCTACTATGCCTATGACGCGTTTATCAACCTTCGCTTTGGCGAACAAGCAAAACCGTCATTTTAAGTCGACCCATCACCATTAAGGAAAACTCCAATGAATTTTAACCTCCCACTGGTAGAAGTGTACCCTTCGCTTTGGCGAACAAGGTTTCGACGAACAGTGGTTTGATTAAAACCATGGTGATGGAAGGCATACGTGACTTAATATACTTAGTTGAGGGGTTTGTTATTTAATGTCTCATCAGATTATTATCTTTGTTAGAATGACATTGTTTGGCATGTTATTCAACATTCAACCTTAGCATGCATTCTAAACAAAATATTAAACGTGCCGGTACATGGCCTAACTAAAACCGATCTCCTCGAGCCTAGAGGGATCGGTGGGTCACCTAGGGATCCTGTAACAAATATCTTGAGTCTTCAAGTATGGTTGCCTCGTCCTTCGCTCCGTCTCCAGGTACATTACAAAAACATCATTCTAAATTTACAATAAAATTAATATTAAACTAATTTTACATCAACAAATTTAGAAACCTCGATTTACATTCGAGGGGAATGAGATGAGAAAAGAATGTACATTAAGAAGAAGAGAGAAGGCAGGACACGCAGGCCCTATTTAAAATATTACAGCCATACATACCCAAAATAATTTAAAACATTCACCCTTAGGTCTAAGGCTCATGTACCGCGCACCATGCAATATACAAACAAGTACAAAGCATACATTTCAAAAACAATCAATTTTTGAATTGGGTGGGTTAATTAATTAATTACCCTCTTAAATGTGCAGAATGTACATTGGCTTTATAGGTTATTAAAACTGCAGATTAGTCCCTTTCAGGAAAAAAAAAAAAAGAATGGGAAAACTACATCCTTCGCCGCGGCGAAGGTTTTATCTTCGCCGCGGCGAGGATTTACAGTATGCATTTCGCTCTGGCATACTTCGCCGCGGCGAAGGTTTTATCTTCGCCGCGGCGAGGATTTAAATTAGGTCTAGCCGCCACAGATTTCGCCGCGGCGAAGGTTTTATCTTCGCCGCGGCGAAACTGTCCAGAGGCTCCTCGCCGCGGCGAAGCTAAAGCTTCGCCGCGGCGAAACCTGGAAATCCCCAATTCCTACAGTTCGCGTTTTTGCAGTTTTTTGTGTATAAACACTAATCCAAATCAAATCAAACGCACACGCGTTCAACCAGGATATTAACCAACCAATATAACATTCATCAACACATTTTAAACCAGTTTATCATTTGAATCATTCATGCATAAACTGATTTTTCAGATTTTACAGATTTTTCAAAAACTGGGTTTTTCATGGCAGATTCATCAAGGCAGCATGTTATCAACAAATACATGTATCAACCATTCAATAACTGTAAATCTAGTACCCTAAGGCTCTGATACCACTGTTAGGAAACGACCCGGTTGCGCAGCGGAAAACAAAAATTTTACAACTACGGATCGTTCCTTAGAACCCAAAATCAGGGCATAGATTTTACAGTTTATGCATAATATGAATCTGCAGAAAAATAAATCCAAAGGTTTAGATTTATACCCACGTTTGGAGGCTCCACCAATGTTGTCTCTGAATGTGTTTGCTACCGATCCAAGTGTAGGATCGAACCAAGAAGTCCACACGAAGACAACCACCAAGAACCAAGGAGGGATTTGCTAGATCCTCCTTGGCCTTAAGAAATCAAGAAGAAGATCAGTATTTGATTTTTCAATCAAACAGTGAGATTGGCGTGAGAGAGTGTATAAGGGGCTGCTGTGTTTTCTTTTAAAAATTAAGAATGAATCACACACTATTCTTTTTATAGGCAAACCAAGTTGCCCTATTCCCACATGGAATGGGCTTGGGCTCCAACCCAAACACCCCATGTTGCCAAACACTCCCAATTTGATATTTTAATTTAATTCATCATTATCTTAATTAAAATCAATTAATATTTAATTAACATTTAACAATAATGATGATTTAATTAAATATGTGCGAACACACATTTAACCGTAATTTCACTTATTTAATTTTTTAACAAATTAAATAATAGGCTACGACCTCAGCAAATTTAATTGCACTGTGAAATTACCAAAATACCCTTTTGCCTAAAAAGACGAAAACGCCCTTCTTTCTTCTTGGCTCTTAAATTATCTTCTATGTGTGTGACCCATAGGCTCCTCATCATACCGGTAGTGTATAGTATCGCGATTAACACCAATTAATCGTCTCACTAATACACAGACCAAGATTGGCCCCTAGCAAGGCATCATGGCCACCCGATAGATTCGGATTCAGCAAAGTAGCTACCTGTCAACGATATGGTTACCGTACAATACGATCCTTTCATCATACGTTATCTCGACGAGACGAAGGCATAGAAATAGTGTCAACCTTCGGTTACTCTCGATATTATATATTCAGTTTCTGGACCAATGACCCGTATTATAATCTGGATAGAGCAACAACTCAATCCCACTGTGGCCACAGTTTTAGTGTCATTGCCATATACTGAATTGCGCCGTGAGATAACTTCTCCCGTACCCGGGAGTGATGAATCCTTTGTCAATCCACCATAGTCTTGATACACTCCTTGATATAGCCAATCACCACCGTACTGACAGCTCTGAATAGAACTGCGTTAGGCTAGTGTCAAACTGTACCAATCGGTGCACAAGGCACTCCGGTGATCTCAAGTCTAAGGATCACATGCACCACCATTCGTTAGAGGATTTGTTCCATAGACACTGGGGTTACCATCCATATGGAATCCTCTGGTGGGTCAGTCCAGTGAACTTGTTGCGGTATATCCGCCTACAACAAGCACCCATGTGTTACACTATGATAGCCTTACCGTATTATCTGTGCCCTTACTTCAGAATAATACTGGGGCTACGGACGTTTCTAGAATGACCACCACATGTGCTCATAGGGTTCTCACTATCAAGATTTGAAACACTTGATACCATCGTCACGGTTCTACCATTCTAAGGACATATCAATACATATTGCAATAATAATGATTTACGCGATATAGAATAAAATGCCTTTTATTATTGATTAATGAACATTATTACAAAGAGTCAATTCTACAATGATTGATTGGCTCTAGCGCATCTACTCTAGCATGCGGGATATGTTTAAATTATGAGAAGTGTTTTTGGATGTGTGATGAGAGATTGAGGTTGGGTTGAAATTGGAACAGTTTTGAGTAAACTTTTTGGGAGTGTTTTTCCTTGACAAGAATTATGATTATACAAGGGAGTTTCCTCCCATTTTGGATGGTTAAAGAGAGAAGTAGAGTTATAATTAAAGTAGAGCTTTTGTATGCACACTTATTGATTGATAAAATGCCTAAGAGAAGCATAAGTATGAGTAGGGAACCTTAAATTCTTGCAACATTGCATATTTACATTTCATGAGTGCATTTAATGAGCATGAGCCATCCACATGCATATATTTTGCATTTGTGTAATAGCTTGAGAAAGAGTATAAAATTCTAAGAATAAAGCACTTTAAGAGTAAAGAGAAAGAAAGAATAAAAGAAAGAGAAGTGCTAAAGAAGAGAATAGGTTGTGCGATGGGGAACCCGTGACTAATAGGTAGAGTATACCTATATGTACACCACATTGAGAGAGCGGCTTGAGCATGAGAGAAAGAATTGGTATAGCCCGTGAGAGTACATGCGGATGAGGGCTATACTCGAGAGAGAGAATACACTCACATGGCCAAGGGTTCTGAATCCATGCATAACCGAGTCCGATCGGCAAAGAGTACGAGAGCATGAGAAAGAACAGAGAGAGAGAAAGAGAATTAGTAGAAAAGAATTGTGAGAAACAGAGAAACCGAGATAGAGAATAGAAAAAATAAGAAGAGAAAGAAAAATCAGAAGGGAGTAACGTAAGGAAAGAATTAAGAAAAGAGTTACGGGGATAGAGGAGTAGAGGATTTACTTACTGAGCATTGTTTGTGCTCACCCCGTTGTTTTCTATGTTTTTGCAGGAAATAGGTGAGGATGCAATCGGATGGACGTCGGCAAGCGGAGAGCAATAGTTACACTATCTACTATTTTTGATGGTTTTGTACATGAGATTTTGTACTATGTAAAGAATGTATATATTTTAATAAAATAAAAAATTTGGGCCCAACTACTTTTGTTACTATACATGTATTTTTATTATGTGTATTTTTATGAGTATCTTAGTAGAAAGTAGTTGTTACAAGAACTTCTCATGGATAAGTTATAATCATCATTCAACACCAAATCCATTAACATTTCTTCATATAAAACATATATATGCATAAAAGGAATTCCTACACAATATTACTTAAATCATACTTAGGGTAGAATTTACTTACCTTATATGTGAGTCATCCAACACTTTAAAAATCTTCTTTGATCCAACTCTCTTTCTCTTAAATCCTATGAACACAAATCATCAAAATTCAACACTTTAAAAATTAAAACTCACTTCTTAGTGCAAGGATCTTACCTAAGGATGCTTGGGATTGAAAATCCACTAAAAAGTACCCAAAATCTATGAATTTCCCTTGAAGAAGAATTGAAGAAATTGAGAGAATATGAAGCTGAAGCTGAAGGTGGCGTGAAAATGGATGAAGAGTGGCTAGGGTTTCACTCTTCAATCCTTGATATAACATAACATTATATTTAGTTTCCCATTTTGCCCTTGCACTTTCTTTAAAATTCCATCTATGGCCCTTAGTCAATTACCATAATGCCCTCATTTTATTACACTCCCCATGAAATTCTATCTCTTTTCACTCCCCATAATTTCAACTAATTTTCAATGAAAAGACCATTTGACCCCTAATGAAATTTTAAGGCATTTTCTTCACATTTTCTCAAAATAACTTTAATAAAAATCAACTAAGGGTATAAGGGCATAAGTTAAGTTAGTACCTCAATGTGGGCGTTACAGGGGGTGAAGCGAGAGAGGAGTATGTTACATCGTTCAAAGCACTAGAGGATGAAGCAGATGAAGAGATAAACAACCTAATGCAGGACCTAGAAAGGGTCACGCATGCAAGCGTAGTTGCAGGGCCACTACTTGAGAATGTTGTTGACGCCAAGGATGATGAAGCTCCAATCGGCAGGAGGGAGAAGGAGGAGGAGGATGAAGAGGTTCGTTTGCCTCTACCCAATTGACAAACCGGTACAACAAGTACCACTTTGCCGAGGTGTCGGGGTCAAGAGAATGAGGTGGTTGACCTCATAAATGGTCTGTTTGAGAGTTTTATAATAACCGTTTATAAGAGGTTTGAGAAGATGGAAGAGCAGATGAAAAGGGTAGAGGAGAAAGTTGATAAGGTGGAGGAGAAAGTTGATAGGGTGGCAAAGAAAGTTGGTAGGGTGGAGGAGGAAGTTAGTGGGGTATTGAAAGTGGTTGAAGTGCAACCTAAGCACAAAAGAGAGAGCCAAAAGAGTAAGCATGTAATTTCTCCTTACACAGTAGTAATGTATGGAAAGAAGAGGAAAACAAAGAAAAAAAATAAGGAAGTCCGTGAAAGTAGAGAAGCAAAAATGGAGGAGGAGGGTACGGAAGAAGGCGGAGGAAGTGGGGAAGTGAAAATGGAGGAGGGTGAGGCGGGACACGAAGGAAGTGAGGATGTGTAAATGGAGGAAAGAAGGGGAAGTGGGCAAGTGAAACCGGAGGAGTTAAAGGTCGATTTGTATAGGCCAATAGAGGAGGAAAAGAAAAAACTCTTCTATGCCTATTACATTAAATTTGGAAGTGATGCCTATGTGAAGTGTAAAACTGAAGATTATCCCTGGGAGTGGTTTGAAAAGATGTTGATGATGGGCAGGTGGCTTGATGACTCGATGAGTTATTTTCCCTCCTTTATTCTTATGTTTTCCATGAGGTATTGTATATTTATCATGTTCTTTTTATTTGATGCAGCACACCGATGAGGTATTGGCACTCATGAGGCTATGATAGAGCAGTAATGGTGATATATTGCATCCCGATTGTCCCATCACCGGTGTGGCCTTTGGCCAAACGCTAGTAATGACATATGACACTTTAATGAAAAAGGCCATTGGTAGAGGTACAGCAAGAGGAGGCAAGCGAAAAAGATTGGCCACAGATGACTTCGACGGTGTCCTTGATGATTTTTAGTTTGATGACAGGATCATGCAGTATGTACAGGGGGAAAGGCCCAAATATGACCACAGTTGAGCAAAGGTTAAAAGAGTATACTGAATCATCAACATCAAGGATATGCACTAGATAACTTGTCCCTTCTAAAAGAGGGCTTGCTGCAGATCCTTGATGCAACCCAAGTATTTGTCGAGAGAGGCTGTTTGAGATGGAGTTGGATCCACTGTACGTATTGTTCCCGCGACTGTTGCGCGACAACAGGATGTTTCAGCACTTCGGTGATGAAGTACTAACGGGAAAGTGGCCACTCAAGCATCTTCTCATCCCGACAAATGACTTAAGGTAAATTTTGTATAAAACTTACATAATACAATTGTTCTCTAAGTTGATTCTAATGCTAAGTCTTCTTCCTATTGTAGTGCTGATTGCGGGGCATATGCACTAAAATTTATTGAGTTCGACATGACCAACACCCCGATGGACAACTTGAATGACGAAACAATGAGCAACTGTTACGAGAGCTAGGTTGTTGAGTGCTTCCATCGGCATATGGATCCTTTTTGACTTACTAGAACCTAATCCAAGTCATTGTTTATGCTGCCATCAAAAGGTATGGAAGTTGGACTTAGAATTTTGTTGTTTATGAGATGTTGTCTTATGGGTTGTCTTGAATTGGATTAGCTAGTGTTTTTAGGCATCAGGCTATTGATACTTGGGTTATGGTACTGCTGTTGATGCTGATGCTGAAGGTGTGCCAGATAATTTTGGAGGATGGCTGAAGAAAATGATGGAAAGGGTGGATAAAGGCTGCTGACCTTGCTTTTGTTTTCGGTGTATATAGGAGATTTAGTTGTTGTATATAATGTTGTGTAATGCCCCACTTGAGGTATATAGTTAAGATTTGTTGTATTACTTAAATATTCATTGATCTAGCTTCAATTGAGTTTGTATGTTGTTAGTTTTGGTTGAAATTGGTTGAGATTTGAGGAATCTTGGTAGTACAGTCTTCGCCGCGACAACGTCAGCTCTGTGTTGCGATGTCGATTCTGTACTTTTTCGCTAGGGCGATGAAACTTTCTTCGTTGCGGCGATGGGACGGAAGAAAAGTTTTCTTGAGGTTTCTAGAGAATTCTCCATAGGGGAAAATGACTATTCTACCCCTAATTAGCAGGAAAGTGGGGAGTAAAATGTAAGGAAATTTAGTAGAGAATGTGTTGGAGTTGGGAGTGTGTTTGTAATGAATTAAAGTACAAAGATGGAATTTTCAAGGAAGAGCAAGTGTAAAATGGGAATGTTTGTTTGTAAGTTAAGCTAACAAAGGATTATCCCTTCATTTCACCCATTTTCCACTGCCATTCTCATTCTCTACTTCCTTTCAATCCTCCATTCAATTATCCAAGATTTCTAAGGAGTTTTAGGGAGCTTTTGGGGTAATTTTAGTAGAGTTTGAATCTAAAGCATCCTAAGTTGTAGAGAGAAGACAAGACAACAAGGGAAAGGAGAAGTGTTAGAGAAGTCACTTACCCACAAAGTAAGTAAATCCAACTCAAGTTGAGATTTAAGAACTCTTTTGAGTAGAGATTTATGTATGTATGTGTATATATTATGTTTATTGAGAAATTTTGATGAGATGGATGGTTATTTCTATTTATTGTTGTATATACTTGAGTTATAAGAAGAGTTGAGATGCTATGATGTTGAGTTGAGATTGAGTTGAGTTTGATGGAAGTTGGAGAGAGTTTTGAGCCAAATCCTTTGGGAGTGTCTTTCTTTGACAGGAATTTAGACAATATGAGGGAGTTTCTCCCATTTTGGGATGATTAAATAGGGGAGAAGAGTTATAGAGTAAGTAGAGTTTTATATGCACATGAGTTGTATGATGAAATGCTTGAGTAAGACATGAGTAAGAGTAGAAAACCTTAATTATTGCTACATGACATAATTGCATTTCATGAGTACATTAATGAGCATGAGTCATTCATATGCATTAATTGCATTAGAGAAAAAGAGTAGAGCACTTTTAGTGTAAGCTTTATTAAGAGAAAAGAGAGAAAAAGAGAATAGAGTAGGTTGTGCGATGAGGAACCCGTGAGTTGTGGGTAGAGTATTCTCGCATGTACGCCACATTGAGAGAGCGGCATGAGTATGAGAGAGAGAAGTGGTGTAGCCCGTGAGAGTGCATGCGGATGAGGGCTATACCTGAGAGTACCCGAGAGAGAGTTTATACACTCACATGGCCAAGGGTTCCGAATCCATGCATAACCGAGTTCGATCGGCTAGAATGAGTAGAAGTCACGTAGAGCGGGAGCGAGTCCCGGCCATGCCTCCGATAAGATGAGGCCGTGACTTACTAAAGTGAGTTAGTAGAAAATAGTTATGAGAAAGAGAAAATAAAGAGAAGTATAAGAGAAAGAGTAAATGAGCATTGTAAGGAAAGAATTAGAGAGAGAGTTACAGGGTTAGATGAGTAGCAGATTTACTTACTGAGCATTGTTTTAGTGCTCACCCCATTGTTTCCTATGTTTTGCAGGATCTAGGTGAGGACACGATCGGATAGGCATCGGCAAGCGAAGAGAAATGGCTACACTGTCCACCTTGTTTTTGATAGTTTTGTACATGATACAAATTTTGTAGAAAGAATGTATATGTTTAATGAAAGAAAAATTTGGGCCCAACTTTTTATACTATTTTATATGTATTTTATTATGTATATGTTTTATGAGTATTTGAGTAGAAAGCGGCTATTATTTGAGTAGAAAGCGGCTATTACATGTTGTAATTGAATGTAATTGACACATTTCAGATTAATACAAAAACAATTCAATATTTGTTTCCTTCTTTTGAGTTTGAGTTTGAGTTTATTTAGTATTCTTGTTACATGGCATTGATGTGTTGATGCAATTAGGTTGTCAATTCAAGAGAAATTATGGAATCAATATGTGTTGGTGATTTTAGTTTGTCAAAATTTAGGAGAAAAGCGAGAAAAAATATGCATTGCCTATGATCACTTAAGCGATATATAAGCAACTACATATATCGCTTAAGCGGCAAAAGGTTTTCTATAAAAGATCACTTAAGTGAGACAATAAATTGCTTAAGCGATCGTGCATCTAGACAGATGTTTATACTATCATGGACTTGATCGCTTAAGTGATTCAAAATCGCTTAAGCAACCAAGAGTAAAAGCAAAGAATCGCTTAAGCGAGACCATAAATCGCTTAAACGATCATGCATTTGGGCAAATCTTGATTCTGTCTCAGACTTGATCTCTTAAGCGATTTGGTATCGCTTAAGCAACTAAGGGTAAAAGTGAAGAATCGCTTAAGCGATCATGCATCTGGGCAGATCTTGATTTTGCCTCGGACTTGATCACTTAAGCGACCAAGGGTAAATGTGAAGAATCGCTTAAGCGAGACCGTAAATTGCTTAAGCGATCATGCATCTAGGCAGATCTTGATTCTGCCTCAGACTTGATCGCTTAAACGACCAAGGGTAAAAGCGAAGAATCGCTTAAGTGAGACTGTTAATCGCTTAAGCGATCATGCATCTGAGTAGATCTTAATTCTCCTTTGGACTTGATCGCTTAAGCGACCAAGGGCAAAATCGAAGAATCGCTTAAGCGAGACTATAAATCGCTGAAGCGATAGTGTATCTGGACAGATCTTGATTCTGTCTCGGACTTGATCGCTTAAATGACCAAGGGTAAAAGCATAGAATCGCTTAAGCGATCATACATCTAGACAGATCTTGATTCTGCCTCGGACTTGATCGCTTAAGCAATCCAAAATCACTTAAGCGACTAAGGGTAAAAGCAAACAATCACTTAAGTGAGAAATTAAATCGCTTAAGCGATCGTGCATCTAGGTAGGTATTGATTCTACCTTGTACATGATCGCTTAAGCGACCAAGGGTAAAAGTGAAGCATCGTTTAAGTGATCTTGAGTCTTGCATGTACGTGATCACTTAAGCGACAAAGGCTAAATACACAAGATCGCTTAAGCGAGACATAAAATCTCTTAAGCGATCCAGTTTATTCGGATTATTTTTATTGCCTTTCACAAGATCGCTTAAGCGATTAACGTTGTCGCTTAAGCAATGAAAGCTTATCAACACTGGATCGCTTAAGCGATTCCTTTAATTTTTTTTTTTTTTCTTTTTTTTGGAATAGGTTATCCCATATTAAGTGAAGTTAATGTGAACTTCGAACATTCACAACATCACATGATTATTAACATTAATGTTAAGTGACATCAATTAGTAACACTTATTAAGGCCAATTAAGAAGGATTATTTACAAACTAATTCCATCAACACATATTAAGGTTACAATTGTATGATATATGGATGAATGTCATAGCGTACTAGCGTGACACGTTAATAGAAACGCACCTGATTTCATAAATATGGATGATGTATTTGAGAATGATTAAATTGAAATAAGCTTCAATTTTAACTGTACGATTAGTTCAGTGGACCATGATCTATCTTGTGTCAATTGATTTGATTATTTATATCACTTAATTGATTTTTTTTTCAAAATTACATTTTAATTAAATTAGTTCTTTTACGTCTATATTAAACATGATGCATAAACACAGAAAAGAAATATTAAAGTATAGAATGCTTTTAAAGTACCAAAGTAAATTACCCTTAATCACTTAAGCGATATATGGTATCGCTTAAGCGATCCCTTCTATTTAGCCTTGGTCGCTTAAGCGATATATGGTTTTGCTTAAGAGATCCTGTCTATTTAGCTTTGGTCGCTTAAGCGATAATAAATCGCTTACGCGATCTTGTCAAAGGCAAAGGCTATCAACTATAGTGGATCGCTTAAGCAAACCTAGGTCTCTCCTAAGCGATCTAGTATGTTTAGACTTAGTCGCTTAAGCAATCATGTCCAGTTGCTTAAGTGATCACATACAAGCGAGGATCATGATCACTTAAGCGATGCTTCACTTTTACCCTTGCTCGCTTAAGCGATCATGTAGAAAGAAGAATCAATACGTTCCCAAATGCACGATCGCTTAAGCGATTTACATTCTTGCTTAAGCGAGTTTTTGCTTTTACCCTTGGTCACTTAAGCGATTTTGGATCGCTTAAGCGATCAAGTCCGAGGTAGAATCAAGAACTGCCCAGATGCACGATCGCTTAAGCAATTTATGGTCTCGCTTATGCAATTTTTGCTTTTGCCCTTTACCACTTAAGCGATCAAGTCCAAGGCAGAATCAAGATCTACCCAAATGCACGATCGCTTAAGCAATTTATGGTCTCGCTTAAGCGATTCTTCGCTTTTACCCTTGGCTGCTTAAGCGATTTAGGATCGCTCGAGCGATCAAGTCCGGGGCAGAGTCAAGATCTGCCCAGATGCATGATTGCTTAAGCAATTTAAGGTATCACTTAAGCGATTCTTCACTTTTACCCTTGGTCGTTTAAGCCATTTTTCTTCTTATCTCGCCGATCTTTTGATATTGTGCATGTTTGAGTGAGAAATTATATTCCGTATTGTGGCTGAGCTTTATATTCAATCATAACCATCCATATTTGTGAAATGAGATACGTTTCTACTAACGTGCCACACTCGTGACTAATTCAATAAATTGATTGATTGTCTTGATACGACAATGATGTTTATAATATTTAGTTTGCTTGTCTTGCTTCTTTGGGCAGCTATCGGTGCTGTTAAGAGGTAATATGCGAAATTTTACTCACTTAAACCCTTTTTAAAATTGATGAAAATGAAAAATAGTTAATTTGCTTTAATACGTTAACAATAAAATTTAAAACATAAAAAATTGAAAACAACAACTCTTCAACGGTTGGCCTTGGCAACTCTCTCGATTTCATCCTTCTTCTTGATGACATAGCTGGAAATACAGGGACATAAAATCAGTTTAATGTACCATAAAAGAGAAACATAATAACTTCATCAGATTGCTTAAGCGATCTTCAGTCGCTTAAGTGATCTGCTTGTCAGATCTGCATATAAGAAAAGATCGCTTAAGTGACCTTACTTTGCTGAAGGGATCTAGTGGCCACCAGATTTGATATGAGTAGTAGATCGCTTAAATGATTTGTTATTCAGATCTGCAGATAGCGATCTTATGTCGCTTAAGCGATCCTATCTTATCTACAGATTGCTTGCTTTCTTGCTACTGATCAATTTGAACCTAATTTCCTAGATCTGCATGTGATCGATTCTAGCAACTGCTTCTCTTATGGCTAGCTTGCTTGCAAATTGAGAACTTATTCATCCTTCGGGGAACCTCAGAGGTTGATGAATTATGCTTAACTCTTTTTCTCCTTTTTTCTGTCTTCTTGAATGGTGGATGGATGATAATGTGAACCAACTCTGGCGACACTACCCACTACTTTTCTAGAGGAACTGGATATATCGTTTTCGAATAAGCCAACATATAGTGATTTGCCATATAGAGAGGGGAGCAAAGTTCCATGTAAATTCTTGAACCAAAATCTGGCTTCCGTTGGAGTTTCAATGCTGCTAGTGCATGAGGACAAGGTAAACATTGAATGCCAAGCACTTTACAGCTGTAAGTTTTACTAAGAAGGTTAACTAGGGCATCTAGACCATAGCCGCTTGCAATGAACTCTTGAGCATTAAGAGGATAGGCAAATAGTGCATTTGACAGTTCCATAAGTTCTCGCAATAATTTTTTAATTGACGGAACAAGGGTTATGGTAAAATAATCTGACTCCATACGACACTCATGGAACCACCGTGACAATGTCCTCTAGATTGCATCAAAAAGGGCAACTATTGGAAACTCTGTTTCTATTAACAACTTCGAATTTATGGACTCGGCTATGTTTGTGATCATGACATCAAAACTTCTTCCAGGAAAGTAAGCTCTACTCTATCGCTCGAAACCAACATCATGCTCAACATACTTAGCAATTCTATCATCCTTGATTCGGATTTGCCAAAAGTACTCCTCGAACTCATCAACTCGATAAGCTTTTGTTGCCATGTAGTATGTCTGAAGGAGGCCAACACACTTAAACTTTTGTTTTATGTTCTCACCAAGGTGCCTCATACAGAATTCGTGATGTGCTTAAGGGTAAATAGTGGCAATCCCCTTCTTTATAGAGTTGTGCCTATCGGATATTATACACAACTCATCATTGTCAGGCACTATCGTACGTAATTGCTGAAAAAACTAAGTCCACAACTTGTCGTTCTCAGAGTCAACCACACACCATGTAACAGGATATGTGTAATTCTCGCTGTCCTGTGCAGTGGCCACCAATAATGTACCTCCATACTTTCCCGTCAAAAAGCAACCATCAACAGCCAACACCTTTCTCATGTTTACAAAAACCCTTATAGCTGAACTGTAAGCAACAAAAAAATATTTAAACCTCATATTCTTGTCCCACTTCAAAGTCGTCTTCCTACCTTGTTTTGTCAACTCAAGCATATAACGGCACGTTTCTAATATTGCGTACCCATGTTCCAGTGTGCCCCTCACAAAATCTTGTGCATGTTGTCTCCTTTCCAACATTTCCAATAACTAACAGCACATCCCAACTCTGTGCGCACAAGTCTCTGAATGTCTTTAGGAGTTGGACCTTTCCCTTCAACGAACTGACTTTTGACAAATGGTCCAATAACATGAGTAGAGGCTTGTCGATGCTTACCTAAAATATATCCCAAACCAAATGTGTGCTCACGGGTATATGTGCTAACAATAAATTTTTTGGACTCTGCCAACCTTCTATAATAAACTCACCACTTGCACTTTCGGTCACGACATCCAATCGTCACAACTGATGAATTAGACTTTTTGGTGATAAACTCAAAATTACCTCTCACGGAAACAAGTTTTAGCTTCCTCACCACTTCCTCTTTGTTGTCAAATAAATACCTTATGCGTAACTCTGATCCATCCTTAAAAACATGAGTTGATTCACTACTATCTACAATTGCCCCCTCTGAACCTGCATAAAGGACCATAGTGTTCTCTTCCTCACAAACTACACCTTTTGCATAATCTATATTTAAAGGAATCTCTACATCTGCGGGAACATGTATGGGGTCCTCTTCCTCAACATTTTCATTCTATTGCACATGACCAACCTCTTCTACAATGTCCTCCTCACCACCCAAATCACCACTTACTCTTGATTTTTTCAACTAAGAAATCAATGCCCTTGTAGTTCAAATTAAAACCAGCATTCTCCTCGCCAACTTCCTTGTTATCCCCTTCCTTTGAACCAACTTCCAACGGTTTATCTACAAAAGAAACCCTTAAAATTAGCCTCGAACCATTATCAGTCACATCAATCATATATAAATTCACACCTTCATCTGACTTTAATGTAGCAAGAGGTGCCTTATAATGTTCATGAATTCTGCTTAAAACATACATCACAACTATACCACTACATGAGCAACTCAAATCACCTCTTCTAATTATCTCATTAATCAACTCATCAAAACTAACCTCTGTGCTTATAGCAATTGGTATAACTTCTTTGTTCTTCCCAATCCACTTCCAATAACTTTCTTCCTCCACCCACTCACCAAAATATTCAAAACCCAAAACAACTTGTCCCATGTCTAATAATAGACAAGTACCTATAATGCAAGAAAAAAAATATTATTAACTGATCTATTAAGGGTTGAAAGATTTAAAAAAGCATCTATAGAGTCACTTGAGTGATCTGGTATATCATTTACTAGATTGCTTAAGCGATATAATGGATCACTTAAGCGATCTGGTATAAATAAATCTGATTGCTTAAGCGATCTGCTGTCATACACCAGACTCCTAGCAGATCATTTAAACGATCTTCTACCATTTACCTGATCGCTTAAGCGATCTGTTGCCATATACCAGACTTATAGCAGATCACTTAAGTGATCTTCTACCATATACCTAATCGCTTAAGCGATCTACGATCTGCTGCATTATACTAGACATACCATATCAGTTAAGCAATACACCAGATCACTTAAGTGATCCATCATATCCAGAACACATTTTCAGTCATCTCCACCTACAATCGGTGCTACCACCCCTAGCTACCCACAATGCAAGAAAATATTCAACAAATTTCACTCTTTTCAACTTGCATTACATCAAACACAACCCAACAACTTAAACAACTAAATCAAAATCATAACCCAAACCCAAACCCAATCCATCATTAAATCTTTGTAAATCAAAATATAAAATGGAAAGGGGAGATACACATACCTGGATGAAATGTTAGGAGGAGGTGGAGGAGGAGAAGGATCTGTGGCGCAGAAGATGTTAATGGCAAAGGAAGAAGATAGTATTAATGGCGAGAAGAAGAAGATGTATAGGAAGGAGGAAGAAGAAGATGCAGACGAAGAAGAAGATGTAGATGAAGCTTAGAAGAAACAACAACCAGGGGAGGGGTGCATTAATGGCAGAAGGAAGAAGAAGAAAGTGTTTGGGTTTGTTTGCAAGAATTTTGACTCTTTGGGGACATATTGTAATTTTTAAAAGATTACACAATACTTCATTAATCCTAATTAACCACTAATCATGTTTAATTAACCTTAATCAATCATAAGGCTATTTACTTAACACTTTCAAACTACATGGCCCTTTAATTAAATTTGAACATGATTTGGCCTTTTAATAAAATGCCTCTTGGTTTGGGGGGTTTATTTCTTGTTTTGCTATTAATTACATTGGGGTGAAATGTTATTTTTACAAATTTTTAAGATTGAAGATAGTATTTGACTCCCCCATAGTTTGTAAAAGTCACTAAAGTAACCCTGCATATGCGAGCCAGCTCAGGCTCACGAGCCTATCGAGCTGAGTCGAGTGTTGATCGAACTTGGCTCGGTGTATATAGCGAGTTTGAGCTAAGTTGACTTGGCTAATTTCTAGCCGAGTCTTTAACGAGCTTTAGACGAGCTGAGTCAAGCCGGCTCGCGAACTACTCGACTCGTCTGACAGCTTTACCTGCCATTGCTCATCTCTAACGTCTTGCCATGCCTTTGAGCAGCATCGACATTTGTTTCTCGACTCCTTTTCATTGCATGACTTGAACCTATCATAATCAAGCACAGGACATGAATATTTTAGACATTTGAATTGTTCTTATGGCACATGCTACATTAAAGGCTGCCCTACAGTTTTATGAAAAAAGTCTCTTAGTAACATAAAATGTTACAATTATAACATGAAACATCGAACTTCTATTTTAGAATGTTAACTTAAAACAAAAATGACTTGCACAAGAATCTCTATGTTCCATCCTAAAACTCTATTTTACCAAAAAGAAAATTGATTCTATAATGTTACAGGGCCTAAATTGTGCTAGAAGCTTATATAACAAATAGTGTTATACAGATAGAATGCAAAATTTCTAGTTAATAATAAATATTACCATCATCAACTAAAGTTTCTTGAGCAAAACATGGAGCTTCACTACCACTTGGTTGCTGTGTAAGAGACGGCATAATGGGTACTTGACAAGCACGAAGGGGTCTAATAGCAACATTATCAGATTCATCGTTATGTTGCTGCTTACTTGTGTCAATGCTTGGAGCTCAACTTTTACCATGCCTATCAACTACATGCATTAGTAATACCAATTCATGTATGGACTACAACACAGAAAGAGACACAAAGAAGACATGACAGCATAGATTGACATAGAATTTACACTCACTTTATCAACATGTCAAACTACATTAAAGTTTTCTAGTAGGTCTGTAAAGCATGATCATATTTACACACAAAATGACTTTCACCATATGTTGAATGCAACAATTCAATTTTTACATATAAGCAATGACATTTTTTTTCTTTTTGGGGGGGCAAGTCATGTAACCAATGACTTCACCACTAGTTGGAGGCACGAAACTCAGACAAGTTGAACAATATGACAACATTTACACCTTCTATATCCCCTTGAGTAGAATTCTTGTTGGAAACTTCTTTACTCTTGTTATCTTTATCAAAAGTACAAAATCTAGTTTCTCTAGAAGGTAAATTTTCATTTGATGTATCTCCATCTCCTACAAAGAAGTTATTGTCAGATTTGAATGAAATAAAGACAAATACAAGAACAAAATAACAGTAAAACAAATCACAGACAGTAAATAAAGAGAAAATAACACACGCGATTTACCCTGATTCACCCAATATGGGCTACGTTCAGTTGAGTCAATATTATTGCAATACTTCCTCACACCTCTTGTTTACAATGAATGAATTGCCCTATGATTGTTATCACAGTCATAACAACAGAAAAATATGTTTATATACTAGGTTTAAAGTGACAAAACCTAGTTTTACAATGATTCCTATTCCTAATGTAATATTCTATCTAGCTAGTAGTTTTTTGGAAAAATATAAGTAAAACTCACTAATATGTTATAGAAAATAAATAAATAAATAAATAAATATATATATATATATATATATATATATGTATGTATGTATGTATGTATGTATGTATGTATATAAGAATGTAATAGTGGGCCCAAAATAAATTGAACTTTATATACAAATCTCTACATCAAGTAATAAAGTCACAAAAAAAAAAAAATACAAAGTAGTCTCAGACAGTAGTGTCATTCTCCTCCACTACTTGACGTTCCTCCCGACCGCAACTCATCTATTACCTGCAAAAACAGTGAAATCAACGGAATGAGCACTAATTCTCAGTAAGTAAACCCACAATACTTCTATTCCTTTTTCCGTTACTCAGATCTTGGATTTTCTTTCCTTACATCAAACTTCTCAATTCTTCTCTCCTCTTTCTAAGATTCTAGTTTCTCACTTACCGATATGTAAGCACAAATAGGGAAACGAACTCGGGGTAGTAGAAATGGCATGATCCGTATGCACAAATGCATAAACTTTTTCTATGCAATGCACTTTCTTTTTTGTTTTTCTGTTTTCTTATTCTGTTTCTCTTATTTTCTATTCTTTCTTGCTTTTCTATGATTTCTTTTCTTTTCTTTTCTTTTCTATTCTTTCTTTGCCAATCGGACTCAATTGAGGCATGGATTCGGAACCCTGGCCGTGTGAGTGTATTCTGAAATTCTTTATTGGGTACAGTCGTCATCCACATGCACTTCTTACAGACTATACAAATTCTTCTTTCTTATTCTTAGGCCGCTCACTAAAGGCGGCGTGCATGTGGGGATATTCTTCTTCTTTGTCACTCACGAGTTCCCATCGCAACAACCTTCTCTTCTCTTCTCTTCTCTTCTCTTTTTCTATTTCTTTAAATAAAATTTCAGATTTGAGGTAATCTTTAATTAAGTTCTTTAGATAGTGATTCTACAATTAATTTCTTTTCTTTCTTTCTCTTTGTTCCTTAATGTTCTCATACATGTATATGTGCATGTAAATATGCTCATTCTTTGCTATTCTTTCTAAATGCAAATGTAAGAATGTAAGAATGCATTATGGCATATAAATATATCATTATGGAACTAGTATTCTCTACCAACAACATTTCCATAACAAAGTAATAATCTAACATACTCATATATATGCACTTTCTTTGAAATTTCATCAAACACCTTACATGCACATACAAACCCTAAATTGGTTACAATTCCACATATTTATCAAGCCACCAAAATTGGAGCAAAAAACTCCCTAAGGCCAACAACCACCCTAGCCGAGTTTCACCTTCCACCCTTCCACATCCATTCTTTCATATTTCATCAACTCAACACATACAAATACAAATACATCACTTCTCATGGCCATAAGATTCACAAATCAAACAACCTCAATTTCAATCCATAATTCTCATCATCAAAACACACATACAACATATACGAAATTTCTCTACACAAGTATTTATTCAATCAAAGCTAAAGTTGGATTTACTTAACTTGAATTTGAGCAATTCCAACACTATAATCTCTCTTTGGTAGAATTCCCTTTCTTCTTAACCCTAAGCATATAAAACCATAAGAATTCAAAACTTTAAAATTTAATCTCACATCTTGGTGCAAGAATCTTACCTTGCATGCTTAGGATTGAAAATCTATCAAAATCTAGCCAAAATCCTAAGAATTTCCTTGGAAATTTAGTGAAGAAATTTGAGAGAATTTGGGGTGAAGGTGGCGTGAACAATGGGTGGAGTGGCTAGGGTTTCAACTCTTGAACTCTTATTACTACATAATAATATTTATAGTTTCCCATTTTACCCTTGCACTTTCTAAAAATTCCATCTATGTCCTTTAGTCAATTATAATAATGCCCTCATTTCTATTATCTTCTCCATGTTATTCTACTTCTTTTCATTCCCCCACTCTTTCATCTAATTATGAGTGGAATGACCATTTTATCCCTAATAACATTTTAAAGAATTTCTTTAATACTTGTCCAAGATAACTCTAACAAGATTCAACTAAGGGTATTAGGGCATAAATAAAGTTATGTACCTTGATATGGGCATTACACCTAAGCCCAAACCCAATAAGGAATTAATGACTTAAAGAAACCCTACAGCAGTTATACATGGAAAAAGCCCAAACCACCTATGGGCTCAAGGGTGCTGCCCACTGACTAGGCAACGAGACCCTCGAATGCGTCTACGTAACCCATTAATGTTGAAGTAGTCGACAACTCCAACAAAATCCTAGTTCTAATACTTGATCACAAGAGTTTACCAAACAAACATCAAATCTTTTTTTCGTTACATAGCAAGTGTTGGTAGTGGCAGAGTATAACAATAAAACATAGAAAACAAAAGATTTTGTTGTTCAAATAATGGGGTAAGAATCCCACAATATTAGATCTTTATATTGGAGAAAGAAGTAGAACCCCCCATTGTTATGAAATACAGTGCCTTTGTGTTTTGCATAACACAAGAGATGCCAATTTTCACGGCTACGGTTTTTAGAGATCTTTCTCATTTCACATATAGGATCAAGTCGTTTCAACTCAAAACATCACGAAACCATTTTTTATAATAATTTGTAGTGATGACTTCATTCATGGCTTTACTCTTGGACTAGAAAATTTTGTCAAATGAATTAATCCTATTATAATGTTTTTCACAAAATGGAAGCCCACAAAAAGTCTGTAACAAGTAGAAGCCTTGCAAACCAGTAGTATCTGCAAAATCATTCAAGTAGCAACACTTTCCATTGCTTGTAAAACTAAAACTAGTATCCTTCGAAGCTCTTTTAGGGATTGATTCTGGTGAATCATCATTATGTTCTTGTTCATCTTTCTCTGTAGATTCCTTATAAGCAGGTTTAGGTTCTACTTCGTCTGGAATTACTTGAGAAGCCTCATTTTGTAATCGTGATTGTTATGATGGTGTCCGAAGTAGCAGCAAACTATCCATGTACCCGACAAGTGTATACAAAAGATGCATGTTAAGGATCAATTACCCTTTTTTCTAATGTCTATAAAGAAAGATGGTTTGGATATGATACATCATTGCATATTAGGAAGAAAACTATACAATGGAAATAAGAAATAACACCGTCAAAGGATATTCTTTCCTCTATCCCTTCTCATTTGCTCTATCAATATAGTTTTGTAATAAACTAGCTCCCTCGCAATCCAGTATGTTTTCACAGAAAATGCCAAGTGGGAGAAAAATATATCAAAAGCAAGTGAGGGAAAACATATAGAAGTTCACATGATCTAGAAAATATTGATCACTAACAAACTCCCCGCTTAGCCAGCATTGTTCACTCATCAATAGGAGTCGAGCCAAATGAGAGGTACATATCATTATCTTGAAATGACTCTATAAAAGTTCACCTAAATCCATAGATGGACAAACCAAGTCGAACCAACTCAACTCTTAGAGGCTATGATTCACACATTCTTACATCTACGGAAGGAACAACATACTCTCTAAGATAATCATCCTCCCAACTCAGGTTGGTTGAGCAAGCTTTTATTCATCTCCCAACTTAGGTTGGTTGAGCAAACTCATCCCAACTCAAGTTGGTCGAGCAAGCTTTTATTCATCTCCCAACTCATATTGGTCGAGCAAACTCGTCCCAATTCAGGTTGGTCGAGTGAGCATTTATTCATCTCCTATCTCAGTTTGGTCAAACAGACTCCTCCCAACTCAGGTTGATCAAGCGAGCTTTTATTCATCTCCCAATTCAGGTTGGTTGATCAAACTCCTCCCAACTCAGGTTGGTCGAGCAAACTCCTCCCAACTCAGGTTGGTTGAGCAAACTTTCAGATTCGTCCCAACTCTGGTTGGTGGAGTGAACTTTTATTCACCTCCCAACTCCGGTTAGTTGAGTAGACTCCTCCCAATTCAAGTTGGTCGAGTGCACTTCCATACTCCTTCCAACTCCGGTTGGCCAAGTAAGCTTCATCTTCACTAAGTTTATCGAGACCCACCACCTTAAATGACTCAATGAACTTGTACCATAACATTTCAAACAACGATCCATCTGACCTGACGAGTTGTTAGCACTAACCTGCTCAGTCTTCACTCATTCGATTAAGTCTACTCTATAAGCTAAATACCTTTTAACTTAGAGAGTAAAGGGCCAACTATATGAGCAAAAAATCATCTTAGGCCTTATGAGGCCCAAGTGCATAACATCTACAACATGGCTCAAGACCATGGCCCAATCCTTATTAGGCCTACAATAAGATCCACGTCACATGCCAACCCAATGCGCTAACCTAATCCCTCACGAGTTAGACCATTCAAATTGGGCCTCATCGTTAGCCCACTTGGGCCCAGGCCCATTAGCCCATATTATCTATTAAGGGTCTAGTGTTCTATTTAAACCCTAAAGACATCTACTTTTTGTTTCACCACTATCCTAATTCTCCCAAGAAATCCATCTATATCTTGATTCATCTAAGATCCTGAATCTTATATGAATTGGGACTCTTACTATTCCAAAGGCAAGTAAATCAAAGACTTTCCTATTCACTAAACTTCTACTATTATGGACTTAGAGTCCTACTAGGATTTGAAGATCCTATGACTGCTATATAAACAGAGACCTGCCCTCTCATAAAGGGGGAATGATCAAATATCATTACGATATACTAGCTCTCAAGTTCTTACACCTAGGAACTTTACACCTTCGTTGTAGTTCTAGTTTGCAACTAAACTTCCAATAACCTCTCTTTCCCTTACCCTCACTAAATAGCCTCTTTTAGCCTTGTTGACTTGAGCATAGGAGTGCCTATGGCAGACACCAGCCTAGAGTTTCCTGTAAGCTTCACACTTTTTTTTTTTTTTTTTTTTGTGTACAGGTCTAGCAGATTGTCAATGGCCCCAACCTCACAGGATCCGTCCTCTCGGCAAATGTAGATTTTTATTGTCTACAAGTATGAAACTTTCCTTATTGAAAATTAAGGATTTACCTTATAGTTAAGCATACATCTTCTTCTTATCAATCAACCTCAACCATTTATTTCCTTGCATCCCTATATATCCCATTCAATAATTCAACTTATTTTTCACCACTTATTCTTGTCTTGGATCTGTTTTCTTTTTTTTCTGAAGGAGAGAATTAATTTCTACCTGCTAGTCAGTTGAATTGAGCCAAATGGGAGTTGGTGCAGCAGTTTTTTGGTGAATGTGGTGCAATAGTTTATTGGTGAATTCAGTGCATCAGTTTTTTTGTGGTGAATGTGGTGCAATAGTAGGTAGAAATGTGTTTGCATTTTGATGTGCATATATGATACAATTAAACTATGCAGATAGATAGAAACAGTATAGATTGCTTTTTGGTAAATGTTAGGACTATTGCAGAGGGTTTTTTGATGTAATATAAAGCATTAATGGCCTATTTATGGCTTAATTTGATTGGTTAAAATCATCAAATCTTCAATAACAATTATGTATGGTTCATATATGTTCAATGCAAACTATTTTTATGGAGTATTACTTTTTAATGTGATGTTATTATTGAATATACCAGATGAGTTTCCAGGTGTTTCATTTTTTTTTTTTTTTTTTGTTACTGATTTTTTTTGCAAATTTAGACAGATTTGTATGGGTGTGTTGAGGACGTGTTTATGAACCATACCAAAAACTGATTTGAATTTAGGCACAATGTCTTTAGGTGTGCCTAACAAGCTCCTCATTTGCTGGCTGAGCTGGTCTTGTTTGAAAAGAAAAAAGAAAAAAAAAAGGTAAAAGCAAATATCTCTGTAGGAAACTCTAGAAGTACAGCGCTTATTAGCAATGGTTGTTCAAAAGATAAAATAAAAAACCATACAAAAAACTGATTTTTTTTTTTTCTTTTTTGGTTACTAACTTTTTGCAAATTTAGACAGCATTTGTTTGGACTAATCTAGCATTAAAAAAATTGTTCTAATTATATAATCGTACTTTAAAAAATATAGGGGCATCACGGTAATTTCACTTAATTAAGTTATTTGCACTACAATGTTATTATGGGTATATATAATAAATATGGGGGCATTCTTGGTTTTTTAAATGTCCATTCAATTTTTTATTGGTGAATAATCAAAAGTCAAATATTCCAGGGCAATTCGGTAAAAATACCCTCTATATATGTATGAGAACCCCACCGTCACTAACAATGTTAATTTAAAGGTGAGAATATGGAATTAACAAAACCAAGGGTAGGAACTTGCAGATTTAGGAAACCTTGGATGAGAACATGTCGTTTACTCCATATAAATATAATGGCAAGACATGACCCCTACTTTCTTTAAGAGGAAAGCCCAGTAGGGGAAATCCTTAATCTTTGCAAAGCGGACAAGAAAGAGGGAAATTAATAAGAAGATCACCAGAGAGAAAGATTAAAGGAATGCAGCGCATCTAGCGACAAAATGAGAACTAGATATAGTTAGAGTGGGTTGTTTCATGTCTCACTACCATAAGGTCTAGTGACGGACAAGGAGCATTTAGCCTGCCTTGTCTATTGGTTAAGTAGAAAGATCTGTCCTTCTAAGATGTAAGTAAGAGAGTACATTAGTATTGCTGAAACACTTTTAGCTGGACACCAACCCTATATAGGACCTTTTGTCTCGGCTTACTAATGAGAATGCAAAATGTCATATTTACCCCCTTTAATGTCCAGTCTTTTATACTTATTTGTTGCCTAAATGTACTCATTATTATTCTATTTTGATTTAGGATGCAAATGGAGGCATTAAATGCAAAACGGAACTAATTAGGTGAATTCGGACAGTTTTGACATCGCTTCGTAATCTAGGCATAACTCTCTCATCCAAGCTCCGATTGAGATGATTCAAAATGCTTGGAACCCAAAGAAAGAGATCTACAACTTTCATGTTTTGAGTTTGGAGAGATACTCACTGCATCAAGGTTGTAATCGGGCTTCAAGTTGACGCACCTACACTGCTGACGTTCTGGAACATTCCGCCTTGTCATGTAATTCAAATAGGCAGTTTATTATTGGAAGATTTGAAGACCTGTTGCACGCAAGTTATAGCTGGACACACCACTTTCCTATTTTATTTTAGGACTTTATTTTATTTTCAATTAATCATAATCAGATTAGGATAAATGTTATTTTAGGATTAGAATATTTTTAGGAGATTTAGTAGAATTCAAATACTTGAATGGGATATCTTTAAGAGGAGAGAGAGATCAGATTGGAGGGAGAACACACACGCCTCTCTTTCTCTCTTCTGGAATTTATTTTCTCTTTTCGAGCTTGGATTATGGCCATGAGCGGCTAAAACTTTTATAACTTGGTCGAAGGAAACGGAGGCCTTGGAATCAATAAACTGGGAGATCTAATCTGTTTTTCTTTAGTGTTTAATATATGTTTTGAGTATTGGATGTTCTTCTACGCCTGTTTTCATGATTGTTGCGTTTAATTACTAGGAGGCCTAATAGTTTATTAATTGTTGCAATCTACTGCTAAGTTAGATATCAAATCTATAATTGTTTGATCCCTCTAACTTGTGAGTAATTAGGGTTTAAGAATTTGCTGCGTCAGGAATTATTAAGTCTTAAGAAGAACATTTGACTGAATTAAATACAACCGCTTGTGTTTGTGTTGTTCAGCTTCATCGAACTCTCTAGGTCTTAAGGCTACCACTAGATTAAATCTTTAGTGCTTGTCTAGGGTTGTTTAGTAGTAAGATTAATTAGATCGCTTGTTTCCTAATTAATTACAACTAAGGAGAGATAGGACAATAGTTCCAACAGTGAATACTCAAAGTAAGAATTGATTTATTTTCGCATCAATGATCAGTTGTAAGATTCCGATGGTGGATGTTGACTTAGACCAAGTTTCGTTCTTTTGATTGAGTTTGATAATTTAGGTTGAATTGCTTTTCCTAAAATTGTTTATGTTTTTACTCAAAACCCCCCAAANTTTTCTTTTGAATCCCTAAAATCTTAGCTGAAAGGCTTAAGATTGTGGCTCCTAAACTTATCTCCCATCAGCAGTCTGCCTTTGTTCCTGGTAGAAAGATTTCTGAATGTATTACACTGGTCTCTGAAAATATGCATCTTTTGAATAAGAAAATTTTCGGAGGTAATGCGGCTATCAGACTTGACATTGCAAAGGCTTTCGATACCCTTAGCTGGGATTTTTTGCTCTCTGTGCTCAATCAATTTGGATTCAATAACACTTTTGTTAATTGGATCAGGATTCTCCTTAACTCAGCTCATTTATCTATCCTTGTTAATGGCACTCCCAAAGGAGATTTCACATGCAGTAGAGGTTTTAGACAAGGTGACCCTCTATCTCCCCTTCTTTTCTTTTTTGTATTGCAGAGGAGGTTCTTAGCCGTGGGATCACTAAGCTGCAAATGGATGGCATGATCAAACCTATCTCTACTCCGCGAGGCTGCATTCCAGTCTCTCATGTTCTTTTTGCAGATGATGTTTTCATTTTTTGTAGAGGGGATTCTCACTCCTTAAATAATTTGGTTGCTTTCATCAATAGTTACTCTGAAGCTTCGGGTCAGTTGGTTAACAAGAGTCAAAGTTCCTATTTCCTTGGCAAGAACTCTATGCATCGCAAAGATATTGTGGCCTCCATCTTAGGTTTCAATGAAGGGTCTTTGCCTTTCACGTACTTGGGTGTTCCAGTGTTCAAAGGCATCCCTACTAGATATTTTCTTCAACCCATTGCGGTACGGAAGATTGGTCCGCTCCGCAAAGCTGAGCTTTTCGGTTCGCTCCCTCTATGCGGTCGGCCTTCTTACCAGTCTGCCTCCTTTCTCTTGATGGAATATAACAATGCCCGAGCTCCAGCTTTGCTTGCGTTCTTCACCGGCGCTCGCCGGATGTATCACTCATCCGGCTCCTAAGGTAAGGAGTCTTCTCTGTGTTAGATTACGGGAATGAATCGCATATGTTGGTTGAGAATTGCTCGGGAATTCATTGATAGTTACTTTACCAGGTTCTAGGGGGGCTACTCTTCTTTTTTGTCGATCGAGCCGCTCTCCCTCATTCCACTCGTCCAGCCCTCTTCACGAACTTGTACAATCGATGCCACAAAGATAGCCAACTCTATTATCAAAGAAATAAGGAAACGGGCGACGATTTGGCACCAGATATCCGGAGGTGTGGAAAGAGCAGCTGTGAGAAGCGGAAAAACCATCAAAAAACGACGATTGTTTGTGGAGGTTTCCACAGAAAGACCCCTTGGTTCTGGCAAACGGATCACAATTACAGGTACCTGAGAGCATACCGATGGAATGAACGAAATACGAACAGTTAACATAATATAGTCATAGATCTTAGGTTGTAACTTGATCATGAGCGAATTTGTTGATGTTGCACCCACGAAGTATGGAAAGTGCCAAACATTGGGAACAACCCGGGGAGGAGTTAGGAACAGGAACAAGAAGAAGCGAGAACCACTTAAATGGAGGAATCGATTGTATTTCGTCCTTTGTTCACCATAGCAACTGGGGATCAAAAAGCACCAAATTTGATAACTTATTAAAGGAAAGACGAAATAAGAGCATGCTATTGAAGACGTTGCAATAAATGTCGAAAAGGCCTCCGTTAATTGTGTACAAACAAAATACGAGTCAAAAGGCAGGGTAAGAAAGGGTTTAGTTAATGGAGATATTAACTCTTCCGGGAACCAGTAACACGTAAACCATGTCAAACCAAGACCGATCAATATCCGAACGGAACGGATTCGAACTTCTCCTAGAATCGTTTCCGATGCGAAATGAAATTCATAGGATATATGAGTAATTCAAAGCTAAAAGTGAAGGATTTTATAGGGTTCATGTACCCATGTTCCTATACGTATATCGGCTAATGGTATGCAATTTCCTATTTGATAATTTATCTCAAGTATTTCGTATCTATAAGCAGGGGGCGTGGCCAAGAAGCCTACACTCCAGCGGACTGCCCCGTTCTTCACACAGTGAATAAGGGCTTAGGATGGTCATTCTGGGCGGATTGCGAGAAGGAGCTGGTCGAAGGTTTGGACCAATCGCAATTCATCACCATTTTGCCTGCTTCTAATTGATGACTGGCTATTATATAAGTGTTGACCTAAGCCCCTGTGCAGGGGCTCGGCTCCCGAACCGTACGTGAGCTGCCTCGTACGGCTCTTCCTAAGAACTTGAAGCCCCCTCTCCAGGAATCAAACTTTTTTAAAAAGCCTTCGCCCTCCGGGGCTATTAGAGAAGCAGCTTCGTTTCTTGACTTCTTTGCTCAGTCAAGCTTCCTTGTTCCTTAGTGTAGTCTCGGTCCATAGTTTAAGACTCCGTTCCTTATAGTATAGTCTATATCCACAGCTGACGGTGACTCCGTACCGACGCCTTTCCCTTTGTAGACGGCTAAGTGACTTCGTCACTTTAACGTACTTTTTTTCTTACTCTATCATAGGCCTTCGTCGGGCTGGCTTTCATCCCCAAGCCTATAGGCGAAGGCTTGGTTTCGATATCGCTCATGACTTGTTATAGAGTCCGTGTAGTGGTCGGCCTTCCCATCAGAAATGGGAAATGATAGAGTGGTCGGCCTTTTGCTTGCCTCCTTCCAGCTCAGAATGCCTAATGCCTATTATAAGTTCTAGAAGCTAACCGCCAGAAGCTCACCCTTCGGGTCTCGCTTCCAGCGCAGGAGGCCAAGCATTCTGCCAGACGTCCCGCCTTGGGAGCCCCGTTCGCCTTTGTTCAGTAGATCTTCAAAAAAAATAAAGATTTCAATGCAACCTTAACTACAACTACATTACGCAAGCTCCACCAATACCTACCTATCGAGTCAAAAAAAGTACCAGTGACGGTGACTTTCTAGGTTTATGGATTCAGTCAGCGAAAGTCCTCAATATCAACAAGATGTCGTGACCGGTGTAGCTAAGTTTCAAAAGGTGAACAGCGCCCTTTATAGTCGTAAAATGCTTCTCTGAAAAGTAAGGAAGGAGGCAAGCAAATGAAGGGAGGCATTACGGGCCGACTACAAGAAGGAAAGCTTCGTAGACTCGACAAACCGCTTCTATAATGCCGACTACTAAGTAAAGACTTTCCNAGGTAATCCAGAAGCGAAGGATGTTGGAGATAGCAAGGCTATGCGTGGAGGGAGATAATTTATTGTCATCCTGACGTTTTATCTTGATGTAAATAATGTAGATGACAAATGGTTTTGAAACACCTTTTTAAAGCTTCTACCATCTGAATGAAAATGGCATTAATATGTTTTGATTGATTGATGCCCAAATGAATTCAAGTTTTTATTTTTATTTTATTTTTGAAGGTACAAATTTTGATCCTGCGATACATCTTATAGTAATGTTTTGGACATTATCATTATCCTTGCACAGGTTTTCTAAATACAACTCATTCCCTAGACATGAATCTCTGGATTCTCATTAAGGGATATTCACAGGGTACCTGACTGGGGAGTAGTTCTATAATATGTTAGGCTGATGTCCAAATACAAGTTGTATCAAGGAGTACTGATGATATGCAATGGATTTGAGGTGAATTATCACCAGAATATGTAAAACAACATGAGCCTAGGTAGAAGTTGATAATTGAGTACGTAATAGAAAAGTTCTTGCAATTAACTAGATACACTTTATAATGATTCTACAAAAACCATTATGTGTATCTATATGTGGTATTGGGTGCTCAACATCAATTTTCATTAATATGCAATAGTTATCAAATGTCTTTGAGGTAAACTCACTAGCATTTTTCCAAACGGATTATTTTAATCAAATAATCTAGAGAGTGTGCCCATAATTTGATAATTTATGCCAACAATCGAGCAAAAGTAATATTACGAGTTGACAATAAACAAACATGTGACCATCGTGCTGATACGACAATCAATACTATAAAGTAGCATAATGATCCATCTGGTGGATGAATAGGCCCGCATATGTTTTCTTGAATTATTTGTAAATGTTATGGGGATTTTAGACCAAATATAAAAGCATCATGGATACTCAACTCAGTTTTACTTGCAGCAACAGTGTCACTCTTCCAAAGCCCTTAATTATGTTTATAGACCCTAATATGGTATTTACATTAGTTTCAATTAATGCCAAATTTGATAAATATTTTTTATCTCAAAAGATAGTGTGAGTCATTGTACTATCTACTAGACAAATGTTTCCACCATTTTTGGATATTGATGTTTCAGTTTTAAAGTCCATTTCATATACAAAATTTTTCATTAGTCCAGATGTTTACAAAATGTGAAGGAGTACATGATAACAAAAAAATATTCAAGGCTCTTAAAACGATACATGGCTTTAGAAAATAACAAAATGTCACAAGATGATTAACATAAATCTTGGAAATCTTAGGCATTTTCGTCACCAGTTGAATGGCCTATATCAGCATCTCCAAAGAAGTTTGAGACATTAAGAGTTGCAAAACTAGTTGGATCTAGATTATCAACATGGTTTGACTCTATTTTCTTTTCCTTTATTGATGCTTGATATAGTTCCACCAAAGTGTTTGGGCATACAACTGGTATGCGACCAATGGCCATTTTCTCAACATACATAACACTTGTTTTCATTACCTTTTACTATCTTATTCTATGAGTTGTTTCCTTTCTCATGTTTTGGTTCAACATTGTTCCAATTCTGGTAGTTTGATTGAAACTTCTTGGTATGACCACCTTTGGGTCGAAAATTGTTTCACTCATGACCTTGCTCATGCCCACGCCCATGATTATTACTGTTGGTAGTCGCATTCATTTCAGGTAACGGTTGAGTGCCAGTGGGACGAGTCTGGTGGTTTCTCAACAACAATTGATTATTTTGTTCAGCAACAAGCAAACAAAAAATTAATTCAGAACACTTCTTGAAATTGTGATCCCAATATTATTGTTGCAAGGGCATATTAGAAGGGTGGAAAGTGGAGAATATTTTTTTAAACATATTTTCTTTAGATATTTTTTCTCTGCATAATCTCAATTTAGAAACAATTCTAAATAAAGCAGAATTGTACTCATTGTCAGACTTATAATCCTATAGACGCAAATGAGTCCAATCATATTAAGCCATTAGAAGTATTATTAATTTGTTATGTTCAAATCTCTTCTTCAAATTAGTCCGTAATTGAAGTGGATCTTTTTATATCCACGTACTTAACTTGTAATCCTTCTTAGATATAATGTTGAAGGAAAATAGTAGCCTTCTATTTGTCTTGTAGAGACGCTTTATTTCCTTCCTTAATCATTTTACCCTGGTTCATAGATTCCAAGTGGAGAATAGTGTTCAAGGGCCATTTAACATTGTTATTTCCATCTAGTCTTATGGCATCATACTGAAGCTTCACAAGGTTCGACATTTCCAAAAACTATTCATCAATAAGAGTAATGAAATTAGTGTACATGTTAGATTAATATATAAAAAGATCATTTATTAGTCTCAGAAAGAGCTTAAAGCTTTAGGTATTAAGGTGAAAAAGAATCATATTCACGGACGTGATTCTTTTCATTCCTCTCTAGCAAATGCTAGCGAATGACTAGACGAAATGAGTAAATTATCCCCATTCCTTGACTATTCTATTTATGGTACGTCTTCCTATAAGGAAAAAACGGTAGCTTGCATCTCGCTATTCTTCAATGAAAAGGAAGAACCTAATTCGATCTTGCCCCTTGGCCTTATCTAAAGCCCCGTTTCATGAACTAATCTATACCGTACTCGCTTTGACTGGCTTTTCTAATCTACACTTTCTAGCCTAACTGGATAGCCCACTTCCTCATTAGGGATTCTAAATAAAAAGAAATCTGGTCGACAAAAGAAATTCGTAGAATAGATCTTCAGGTTCCTTAGTTTATCGTACCAAAATTTTAGATTGAATCAAAACTTCAGGTTCTTTTAGGATAAAATATATGTCTCAAAGCTTCAAGTTCATATACAACACAACTTCAGGTTGCAAATGAATAACATAAAATATAACTTGGAAAAATAAATGAGATCAGAATAAGGAAATGATAATATGTAAACAATAATGTAAATTAAAGAAACAAACAACAGTAATTAAATTCAAGAAATAAATAACAATACTCTAAGTGTTAAACAACAATAATGGAAATTTAAGAATTAAATAACAAATTTTAGAAATAAATATAAATATCAACAGATTATATAAAACTAACCATGCCTTCTAATGTGGAGGATCTAACTTAAAAGTGAATAATGCTACACTTAAAAGTGACGACCATAGAGCATACTCATAGGGGTAGTTACATAATAATAAAGACAATTATAAATTAAACAAATAATGTAATAGTATATATGTAATAATGGTAACGGCCGAACGAAATCTTCCCATCTAAAGTTTTCCCTAACGACAATTTAGTACCCAAAAAGTTTGAAAACGATTATCTATCAAACGTTAATTATGATCGTTAACTTGAATAGAAGAAAGAAGAAAGATAAGATGGTAAACACAAAAATAGTCAAAGAGTAATTATGTCATTTTACCTTTATATATATATATATATATATAAACAACTAAACAACTCCTCCCATCTTCTTCATCATCTCCTCCTCCTCATCCCATCTTCATCTTCTTCATCTCCCAATCCAGTCAAACCACACCTAGTCGGTGCGATTTCGACTGAATCGCATCCGACTAGCTTATCTTCTTCCTTCCTCTTTCTCTCTCGCCTTATTCGGCGATTTGTCAGCCGTGAATCGCCACCTTCCACCATGACTGGGTTTTGCAATTTGTTTGATTTGATGTTTTTTAGAGGCTTTTTGTTAAACTGCCCCACCAACCCCTCCCAGCCACCATCCACCGGCCGAATCAATTTCGCCCTTAAACCCAATGTTTATCTGTTTGCGTGTTGTTAAATAATGGTTTGTGTGTTGTTGACTTGTGTTTGCTAGAAAGAGGTAGCTCTTGCTTTGAAAATAAACAGTTTGTATAGCAAGAGAAAACTTTCAAACATTCATGAGAATGTGAGGGTACTGCATTATCCGAACCACTTCTACTGGTGTTTACCTATGGTATGGATCACTTGAAAAGAATTGTTATAGATTATTTTTAGATGTAAATATTTTATCCCATTTTTTGCATCATACTGGATTATTTTCGTTGCTGATTTCCATGTTTGATTACATATAGGTCCCACCATGAAACGCTTGTCATTGTTGATTACCATATTTTCTCTATTGTAGGATTGTTGATTACCAAATTTGTTTTATTGGAGGAAGTTTTCAAGCTCAATAAAAAAGTGTTTGGGTGGCCGAATTCGGTTTGCTTGCCTGGATCGTTGGTTGGATGTGTTCACTTGATGGTGCGTTTCAAAAAAAAAAAAAAAAAAAAAGTGTTTGCTTGATAGTGGATTTTTGGCCGAATTCGTGTTACTTGGTGATGGATTTGGGTTGAGCGTCCATGGGTTATTTGGTGTCCTTGCTGGCAATTTGCAACGGTAGCCGACAACACAACAATTTTTTTTTTTTTTTCATTTTTTCAAATTTTTATAATTTTTCAGTTTGGGTATGGATTTGGATTCAACTAATAAAGGGTATTTTCGTACAAACAGTGATTATACCATGCAATTAACAAATTTTACTAACAGATCTTAACGATAAGTGGGAAAGTGTCTAACAGATGTTAAGATTGGTGGTTAATTGTTGTTTTCAAACTTTTTGGTAGTAAATTATCGTTAGGGCAAACTTCGGGTGAGAAGATTTCGTTCGGCCTAATGGTAACATATAAACCCACCGTGGTTGTTCGTGCTAATAACGTGTGATAATTTAGTGGTGTAAAACTAAAAAGTACTAAAAGGTAAATAAGCAGGATAAAGAGACTTAAAAGTGATAGCTCTTATTAACCCATTTCAAGCATCGTGTACAAGTAAATGAAATGGGCTCAATTTATAGCCATCCACCGCCCACTAAAACCTTTAATTCATTGCCAAGACAAGACACAAGTGTCTTCAAGTAGAAATGCATGGACCATGTGTTTATTTGGCAAGCAAGGTGGCAAATGGTTGGAAAGGCACATTTTTAATAACAGTATGCACGATTGAAACATTTTAATTGTTAATGGTCGGTTATATTACCTTTTTGATGAGGTAATCAAACATATAAAACAATATTATACATTGTTGAGCCCTCATGTGTTTTTATGTGCCAAAACTAATCAAAAAGTTAATTGATAGCTAACATACATGCAAAGGTATGACAAAAGTCATAACCAAAACAAAGATGCAGTTTTTCCCAGATGAACATTCCTCACAATAAGACCTCATTCGAGGAGATCATTCATGTCTCTGCCCAAAATCATGTCAAGTCGCTCACCATGGTATGACTATAGCCAAGCTGCACGACTGTTCCAACTAAGTAAAAAGTCAAAGTATTCATATTCAAGTGATTTCGCGCTTTTAACAAGTCTTGAAGACCAAGCTTTGAACATCAAGTTGAAGTATAAATGTTTTAAGTAAAACGATCACGTCGTATGACTGTTCCTATTCAAATATCGTTCCTTGGGAGAACGACATTGTTTTAGGAAGCCGTTCATGCTTCTATAATATTTATGGATTTTAAGGTGCCAATGGATCGATCGTTCCATGTGGTAGAATGACCATTCGCGATGTTGGAACGATCATTCCATAAACCCTGGAGCTAAACAAAAGTATATATTATATTAGGAACGACTGTTCGTGATGATGGAATGATTGTTCCTCTGGGTACTGCACCTTTTCAAAGGTGTACTAAATGCAGCAATAATTCTTTACTTCAAAGGGGAGATAAAAACAATAAATAAAGTGATTTTATTGCAAGAAAGATAGAGAGAATTTCATAAAAACAAAAGTCTTATAAAAAATATTCTCACATAATCCCTTAAGCTAAATTAAAATCATTAATTCTCTCTTGTGTTCATATTGAAAACCATTGAGTGTATATTTGTTCTTATTGTGTGTATAAGCTTAGTTTCAGAGGCAGTAAGTCACATAAGCCTTTTTACACATCTTGTTGGTGAAATCCTAAAAACTAGAGGCGAAATCTTGTCAAACTATTGTAAGAGGTGAAATTCTGTTAAACTAGTGTAAAGTGTGAATTCGATTCTAGTGGAACTTCAAGGAGGTTGTCGTGAAGAAGTGGATGTAGGAGGTTTGTGGATATGGCTCCAAACCACTATAAATCTTTGAGCATTTCTTCTCTCTCAACTTACTTATTATTCCTTGCATATTTACTACTTGCTCATCATTAACACTTGCTCACCACCATCATCCTCCTTTTGGATTCCTCTACAAAACCCTTCCCACCACACACCTGTTTAGCTCATCGTTTGTTGTCCTCGCCGCTCGTTCGATTTGGTGCGCCTTTAGGCCAATCGCACCACCGACTCACCCTCTTCAAAACCCCTCTCATTCTTGACCTCCGTTAGCCACCGTTCGCCGCTTCTTTTTCCCTAGGGTTTTTCATTGAATGATGAATTGGTTTTGCTAATTTGATAGTATTAGTCTTAATCCGAGCTTGATTGTTGGAAATGGTTGTTGTTGTATTGCATTGCCATGATTTTTGTGTGTGTGTGTGTGTGTTTTTTTTTTTTTTTNGCCTCTTTCTCCCTAGGGTTTTCCGTTGAATGATGAATTGGTTTTGCTAATTTGATAGTATTAGTCTTAATCAAAGCTTGATTGTTGGAAATGATTGTTGTTGTATTGCGTTGCCATGATATGTGTACGTATGTGGGTTTTTTTTTTTTTTTTTTTTTTTGGTAGAGTATGTGCCCTAGAGCCAATCAAAACTTGCAATTGACTCTAATTTTGTATCATGTTTATATGATTAATAAAAGACATTTTCTATATCTGTTTTTCAAATTTTCAAATATGTTATGATATATGTCCTTAGAATAGTAAAACCATGACGAAAGGATCAAGTGTGTTTTAAATCTTAATTGTGAGGACCCTATGAGCACATGAGGTGGCTATTCTAGAAACATCCATAGCCCTAGTATTTTTTTTTACCAAGGGAACAGATTATACGGTAAGATTATCATAGCGTTATAGCATTGAACGATCCCATCGAAAGGTAATGACTGATCTCACATGTCAGTATTGTTTGGTGACAATCTGGTACAACGTATGGGTGTTTGTTGTGTGCAAGTTTATTGGAATGACTCACTAGAGGATTTCATATAGATGATAACCCTAGTGTTTATGGTATAAATCATTTAATAGATGATAATGCATGTGATCTTTAAACTGGAGATCGTCAAAGCACCTTATGTACCTATTGGTATGGTTTGACACTAGCCTAAATTAGTCTTTTACTTAGAACTATCATAATGGTAATGATTGCCAACATCGAGAAGTATATTAAAGCTATGATAAATCGATAAAGGATTTCTTCACTCCTAGGTACAAGAGAAGTTATCTCACTACATGTGCAGTTTGGTTAAATGGCAACTACTACAAAATATGTAGCCATAGTGAGATCGAGTTGTCACTCAATCCAATTTAGTTTGGTTGTTGATCTGATAGCCAAATACCGATATATATCAAGGGAATATTTGAGGTAGACACTATCTCTATACTTTAGCCTTGATTAGATAACAGATGTTAAAGGAATTTGATTGCACGGTAACCATATTGTTGACAGGTATATGTCTTCCACTAACTCTGACATTTGAGTGGTCATGATGCCTTGCTAGAGGCCAATCTTAGCCTACGAATAGAGAGATAATTACTTGTAGATTAATCACGATTCTATTCACTGCCTACATGACAGAGTACCTATGGTCACACTCGAAAGAAGGTTGAATTCCAAAGGTTAATGCTTTAGGGGTTTATGGAGTGAATTGTCTTATTTCAAGAATGTTAAATATCATATCTAGAATTGGTAAAGACAATTTTGATCTCTTTAATAAACTGAGTCAAGAGAGGTAATTTAGGGTTTTTAAGTGAAAAGGGTATTTTGATAATTTTACTATAAGGGGCCTTTTGGTAATTTTACCATAAAGGGCTTTTTTTTGGTAATTTTATAGTGTAATTAAGTGAGTATAAAATACCTACTTGATTTAGGGTTGCAATCCATTGCAATTCCTTTTGGGAAAAGGTTTTAAAATTACTTTATAAAACCCTAACCCTAATTAGAAAATCCTAATCTTCAAAATTCAAAAATTAATCTAGCAATTGATATTCTCTTTATCCTTTGGTGCCTTCGTGTGGATGAGTTCATGCAATCCTACACTTGGATTGATTTGTCAAAAAATAAATTAAAGTGAAGGAGCCTCCAACAATAATAAGTTATATTAAACATTGTACGGTTTAATTGATTACATACATATAATCAAAACCTTGATCTTGGGTTTATAGGAATTGGGATTAAATTTTTGTTTTATATTCTACTGCCTAAATCCTATATTTCCTCACATTTTTCTAGCTGCCAATCATCCCAATTACACCATTATTGCATTTTTGAAAGTTGGCATACCAACTGTTCGAAGAAAGATCCCAACGAACTGCCCCCCACCTATGCCTGCACACACGCCCAACCTGCATGTCTAGCGCCAGCACACAAGCACTCGAGCACCGACCACGCACCTGCCCACTGTTTGTCGGCCGCCACAAGTTAGGTTTTTGATGTTTAAGGGCGATGGTCAACGATTGGTGAGTGTTGGCAAGAGGGGGTGGGTGGGGGTTTGAAAAGGAGGTTAAGGGAAAGATGATTGTGGCATTGGAGCAGTCCAACGGTGCCAGATTTGCCAGAAAATGACCGGTGATGATGCCAACAATGGTGGTGAGTTAAAAGAGTGTGAATGAGATCTAAAATTTTGAATGACCATTTTATCCTTTAACCGTTATATTTAACAATTTTCTGTTAATTTAAAAGTGGAAATTTGGAATTTATGAAACCAGGAGTGGGAGCTTGCCATTTCGCTAAACCTTGGGTGGGAACATGTTGTTTGCTCAAAATTAAATTTGGTTTGTAGAAAATATATACATTGTAATTTAGAAACCTTTTTTGATAAATGTATTTTATTATATAAAAAGTTCCTGCAATAACATTTTATATTTTTTTCGTTAATATTAGCTATATAAAAAGTAGTATTTTAACCATCTAGAAATAGGTTTTTCTTTTTTTTTTCGATGCCAAAGTTAGTTTCACGCATATCTTCAATAATATCTCTAATTATTTAAATTACAAGAATCGGTGAATAATTTATATTATGGGTTAATAATAGTGGTTGAGTTGGATATGGTTTAATTGAAATATAAGGTTGTAATTCAATTCAACCTAATAACCTTATCTATAACACAAGTTATATGGGGCACATTAAGCCAATGCACAAAACACACTATACATAAAAACTATTATTTTATTTACTTAATTATTTTTATATAATAGTAATAATATAAAAACATAATTTAAAATTATGATTTTTCTAATACATATATAAAATCATGTGCCTAACCACGTTTTTTAATATAACATTTATCTACCTTCATTAATTTAATTTATTTAATATGTATGACATCGTTATCGATACTTTGATGGCAACTTATAATGAGAATGACATATGTCTTCTACAGAGATCGTGAGCCCTTGACCTAACTCTTATAAATGGAATGGGGTATATGAAAACACGATGCCGTATCTAGAGATGTAGCTAAAGCTTTAAGAAGGTGGTCCAACAATGGCTTGTCATTATATTTCATTAATATCATGGTGAAAACAATGATATGTCACAAAAGATAACCACCACCGCAACGTATTTACCTTCTAATTTATTACTTTTAGCTATCAATTAGGCTCTCCTTCCAACCATAAATATAATGACAACATTAATTAAATGATAGTTAATTGGGGGGCTTATGTATCTGGAAAGCAATATTTGAGCACCATAATTAATTCACCACTTCATTTTCATAATAAAAAGTTTGAAATCATAATTTGCGTGTAAATATATGAATACCCACATTCAAAATTAACAATTTATTTAAAATTTGAACTTAAAAATAAATATAATCTAACAAATAATTGGATATTGAAGTTATAGGGTTTAACTAAAAGTAAGTAATCACAATCTAAGAGTTGTTCAAGAAGTTTAAAAATAATAAGAATAAGAATAAGACTTAAATCACATTAATTTGAGCCCTAACCAAATAGGTTACTCATGAGTATATGTTTTAAGATGTGCAATAATTATGCAACTTAAATATAGGCAAACCAACTCTTCAAGCTCCATGAATGAAGGCAATATATGTTTTCTCCTACATGAGAGGACATTTCGGTGAATTTTTTAACAAAATTAATTGTTACTTTTACAAAATTTGTATGCAAAAAATCTAATATACAAAGTGAAAATTTAAATTTTCAGGCACCCTTCTACCTATTTTTTATTCCATTAAATTCATCTTCTCTTTCTGTTTGTAAATGTTAACTTCTCCGTACTCTCCATTCCTACCCATAATTAACATTTTAGAAAAACTCTGTTCCGTCTCACTATATAATTCCCTTAATACTCCAAAACCATCAACCCTAAAACAACCTATATTACTAAGTACTCTTCATATTCCTCTCTCTGCACCCTCGATTTTCTTTTTCGGTAGGTGAATTTTCTCACTTTCACTTTCTCTTCATCTTGCATCTTTTTTTTCACTGTACTTTGATTCTTTTGTTAATTCTTTTTCAGTCTGTGGTCATATTTATAAACTCTAAATATTTAGATAAGAAATTAAAAAAAAAAAAAAAAAAAAAAAAGAAGAAAAGAAGATGAAGATGGTCAAAGAGGTAACAGTCCGAACTTGAATTGAAGTTGAACTTACCACGCCGCCGCAGCAAACCAGGAAGTTGAATCGCCAAACGCGCCGGTTTCTTCGTTGGAAATGTCACTGGAGACCTCATGCGTGTCATCGGAGCCTGAAGAGACGACGAATGACACGATGCATTATACTAGTAGGCCAGTATTAACACTTCGATGGTGCTGGCAGGTTGTCCTCGATGCCTCATGCGTTATGTTATCAGACGTTGATCGAAAGTGTCCAGGTGCAAGAGCGCCGTCTTGCTTGATTTTCTTAATGAAAAAATACCAAGAAGATGAGCAATTATTAACAACTAACTAGCTAGGATTCTTCTCTTCTTTCTTCTTGTTACTGGACTAGTACGACTCGTCGTCTCTCTTTTTCCTTGTTAAAATTGAAGTATTTTCTTTTACTTTTTTGTTGGAATTATTGTTGACGTTTTGTTCTAACTTTTTTGATCTATATATTGTTTGTGTTTTGCTATATTTATTTTCTTTACTCGGGCATAACCTAATTTTAGTGATACAACACTTCTTGATAGCCATTTTTTTTTTCTTTTTATATAAAAAATCTCATATTTGAGAGAATTTTTGAAATAAAATAGGCATTTAGTTAGGTACATCATATCCGTATTCCTCAAAATGCATTTGTTATAAAAAAAATATATTTAAATTAATTGAGTTTTGGGTTCAAAGCTCACAAACAATTTGAAATATATTACATAACATTCAAAACAGCAAATTAGTGAATAAAAAACAATGACTTTTATTGTCAAAGGAATGATGTTAGAAAATGTCTCTTATGTGCTTCAAAATGTATTAGATTAATTAGTCATTTTTTTTTTTCTTCAAATGCATACACAAATCAAAAACCTGTACAAATTTTAGAATAAATCAATTCATTTTCAATATTACGATTCAAATACTGATTTGATATTGAAATTGTTTTAAAATGAGTATACTAACATACATCATTTCATAACAACATTTCGCATACAACATTATGTGGCAAATTGATTGGCTATTTAAAGTTAAAATTAAACTTTTACCCAATCACATCTTGCCACATAATGTTGTAGGAAATGATGTATGTGTAGCATTATTCTTTTAAAATATATATTTTTTCTTCTAGTATCTGTGAAAATATTATGAAAAACTCATAATATGACTAAGGAACTAACATTTTTTTTTTTTTTTTTTTCAGTTTGATTGCTAAAAGGTTAAATTTAATGTATAAATAAACGAAGAAATTAGGGCTAGGATCAAGGAAGAAAAAATTAAATAGGAAATTAAAAGAACAAAAGAGCAAGGAAAATAATTAATATAAAAAAAAAACTATAATTTACCTTCTCCTTATTTAGGTAAACTATAATTTTTTTTTCTTTACTAGAATATTCTTTTCTTTGTCTCATTTGATAGAAAAAACAATCCTATTTCCCACCCTTAATTTAGTTCCAAAATATTAATTATTATGATTTCTCTTTGTGATACATAGCCAATTCAAGTTTCTCCTTTAGGTGACGATTTGGTATGTCATATGTCTAGTCTCCGATAAACTAATGTATGAAATTACAGTGCCTTTTTGGATTACAAATAAAAATTGTAATGAAAAAGAATAATTAACCATATTTGAAAAAATTTACAGATAAATTTCTCACAAACTTGAAATATTTAATTTTCACATAAAAATATAAATACATTCTATAAAAGTTGTAAAACGGTTCTAATTAATTGAAATAATTCTAGATTAAGCCATGGTTTTTTAACATAAACTTATAAATTAAATTTTAAAGCTCACAATAACAAATATCTTAATATATGTTCTATAAAAATAATATTATATACTTTAAATTTATTTTACATAAAAAATAATGAGTTAATTTCACTTAGTATCTTTGTGTTTTGGAAAACATACAGATGCCTACCAAGTTTAGTATTTTTTATCACATTTTCCACCAAACTATTTAAAAATTAAATAATACTACATATACAAAGTGTGTATACAAAGATTTTCATATAAAATGACACATATTTAGTATACATTTATCAAGTTAACTTTGTATAGAATTTTTTGTATACACACTTTGTATAAGTAGTATATTTTTTAAAATTATAGAAAAAACCCCTTTTTCTTTAACTCTATCAGAATTCTGATAATGGAACAAGGGTAATTGAGTAATTTACTTAAAGTGTAAAAACCCTAAGGCTGTGTTTGGTTGCACGTATTACACTATACTAATCTTGTACATGATGTGTTGTTGAGTGGTGTTTGAAGTGCATTGTACGATATACAGGTATTCATAATTACAGGTCTTTTCAATGTCGTATAGTGTGATTGTGGAATGATTTAAACAGTACTATTACAACGCAAATTGAGGGCCATTAAATTGTAATAACGGCATCAAATTAAATTTGCAGTGACCATTTGGAGCCATTTGCTCTCTGAGCTTATTGAAAAAATTGAACGGGAAAGAAACATCACTGTGGGTTGGCAGTTGACGTAATAAACTCTCTCTGATATTTAGGTGAAGACTTCAGTTATGCCATTGTTGTATGGTAACCGTTCATAGGCCTGAATGTGTAGCAGAGGCTTAAAAAGAGTAATTAATTTCACGTGTCATTTAATTTAAGAGCCATTAATGTTAGCTAGGGTAACTATTTTTTGGAAAAATAATCTGTAATCGTAGTCAAAGAAGTGTCAGACTTTGATTATGATAAAACAAAAGTTCTAGTACTAACAGATTTAGGAGAATTAATATAATCAGGAAATAAGGTTTAGGAAAACCGATGTAATTAGGGTTAATTAAAAGAAACTTATAAATACGTGGTGAACTGATTCCTAGAGAATAACAAGAAAAAATAGTCAAAAAAAAAAAAATTCTTAGAAATTTAAAATTCTTCCATTCAATTATCATCAATAAAATCCTCAGAAAAATTATCTTTAAATACAACAATTCAATCGATTTTTTTTTATTTTTTTATTAAATGATTCTTACTGTTCAAAATTCTTAACCGCACATGTTAATATAATTAAAAATAATAATGTCAATACTGAATAGTAATTTTCTTTTCAATATTAATGGTAATATTACAAAACAATTCAGATCTATCTTAGAATATTTTTTTCTTCCAATAATAAATTATCTTAGAATACTAAATGACACGTATTTAGTATACATTTATCAAGTTAACTTTGTATAGAATTTTTTGTATACACACTTTGTATAAGTAGTATATTTTTTAAAATTATAGAAAAAAACCCCTTGTCATTTAACTCTATCAGAATTCTGATAATGGAACAAGGGTAATTGAGTAATTTACTTAAAGTGTAAAAACCCTAAGGCTGTGTTTGGTTGTGCGTATTACACTATACTAATCTTGTACATGATGTGTTTGGTTGCGCGTATTACACTATACTAATCTTGTACATGATGTGTTTGGTTGCGCGTATTACACTATACTAATCTTGTACATGATGTGTTGTTGAGTGGTGTTTGAAGTGCATTTTACGATATACAGGTATTCATAATTGGAAAATGATTCATAATTGGAAAATGATAGAGTTACCAAAAAGTTTACACTGAATTTGTGCACCGAATGACGTGGCAAAATCCTGACCGTTGATTAATATTAACTGATAATAAATTAACGGTCAGGATTGTGCCACGTCATTTGATGCACAAATTCAGTACACACCCATCGATAACTGTAGCATTACTCTTCATAATTACAGGTCTTTTCAATGTCGTATAGTGTGGATTGTGGAATGATTTAAACAGTACTATTAAAACGCAAATTGAGGGCCATTAAATTGTAATAACGGCATCAAATTAAATTTGCAGTGACCATTTGGGGCCATTCGCTCTCTGAGCTTATTGAAAAAATTGAACGGGAAAGAAACATCACTGTGGGTTGGCAGTTGACATAATAACTCTCTCTGATATTTAGGTGAAGACTTCAGTTATGCCATTGTTGTATGGTAACCGTTCATAGGCATGAATGTGTAGCAGAGGCTTAAAAAGAGTAATTAATTTCACGTGTCATTTAATTTAAGAGCCATTAATGTTAGCTAGGGTAACTATTTTTTGGAAAAATAATCTGTAATCGTAGTCAAAGAAGTGTCAGACTTGGATTATGATAAAACAAAAGTTCTAGTACTAATAGATTTGGGAGAATTAATATAATCAGGAAATAAGGTTTAGGAAAACCGATGTAATTAGGGTTAATTAAAAGAAACTTATAAATACGTGGTGAACTGATTCCTAGAGAATAACGAGAAAAAATAGTCAAAAAAAAAAAAAGAAGCTAGTCCATGAGGTTAGTAAAATTTAAAATTCTTCCATTCAATTATCATCAATAAAATCCTCAGAAAAATTATCTTTAAATACAACAATTCAATCGATTTTTTTTTTTTTTTTATTAAATGATTCTTACTGTTCAAAATTCTTAACCGCACATGTTAATATAATAATTAAAAATAATAATGTCAATACTGAATAGTAATTTTCTTTTCAATATTAATGGTAATATTACAAAACAATTCAGATCTATCTTAGAATATTTTTTTCTTCCAATAATAAATTAATTAAATACCTGTCATCTAATTTATTTAAACCGAGTGAAAAATACTTAAGAAACAATAAATTTATACTAAAAAGCATGGATTCTTCAGTTTTCTAACAAGATTTGAATCAAATTATATATATATATGGAAGTTAAGAATACGTAATATTTTAACAGTTAAGGGGGGGACAATAGAAGAGGTGAGAAAATGAAGGTTTTTTTTGTCATAAAATTTTCAAATCTATTGGGGCATATGCCCCCTTACCAGGGCCGTCTCAAGAACATTTGTGACCCTAGGCAAGAGTTACTTTGGAAGCCTTCTAATAATATAAGCATATATTAAAAAAAATTATTTTAAATTTATTTTTCTTGCCTTTTAAGATGTAAAATCACTAGGAGAGATGGACGACGACTGACGGGCTAACGGGGTCAGGTTGGTAGGGGGTTTTAGAGAGCAAGTGCTGGAAAAGCGATGGTTGGTGAAATTGGTGATTTCCAATGCCAGGATTGACCGAAAAAGGCTTGAGAAGTCGCGGCCCAAAATGTATCAGTGGCCGGCAATTGGCAGAGTAAACATATGAGGTATGATAGAGGGTTTGGTGAGAGGGCTGAGGGGAGGAAGATGGTGGTGTCGGGGAAGGCCAACAACGCCGAGTACATGCCAAAAAGGCCAAAAATGGCTATCTTGCGCAGTGGAATTGGGTTGCGAGATTCTTCAAAAATTGGTCAAATTGAGGGCTATTAAGGCTGAGAAATGATAAAGTGTTGATTCCGATCGATTTTGGTGAGAAAATCGACTAGAATCAACTCTAAACGGTGAGCGACGAAAGAGGGATGAAGATGATTTATGTGAATGTCGAATTTTGGGATTGAATTGGGGGTGAGTAATTTGAGATATGTAAATGACCATTTTAGCATTTCATTGCTAAAAAAAATTTCAATGTGTTAATTTAGGGGTGTAAATTAGAATACATGGAACTAGAGGTACAAACTTACCATTTTGTCAAACTTTGGGTGGGAATATATGTAAAAAGTTTATAATAAATTTGAGCCTTTTTGGCTTTTTTTTGTGTAATACCTACATTCAGAAATATGGTAGGGATTATTTTATAGTCATAGTGAATATATTTAACTAGTTTTTTAGAGGAATTCCATAAAAGTTTCAATAAGGGCAAAATGGTCATTTCACACAGAATCACGTGTTCAAGTGAAAAGTGAGTATGATAAATATAATGTATTAAGTGTGCTAGCCCTGAGAATAGAGTGGTAGAAAGATTATGGAAAATACACGTGATGTGATGCCGAGATAAATACGTGTTTGTAAAGCAATAGAAAGAAATTAAAGAATAAGGGTAAAATGGTCTTTTCACTCACAACTAGATGAAAAAGTGGGATGTGAAAATGACCAAGAACATGTGTTAAATCCATTGAAAGTGAGGGTATATCGGTAAATGCACATAAAAGTGCAAGGGCAAAATGGGAATATACATATATATATATATTTATATATATATAGATATATATATATATATATAGATATATATTATATATATATAAAGCTTCAATTGACAAACCCTAGCCATTCTCATCCCTTGAGCACGCCACTGTAATGACTTCTTTCTACTAGTATACTTTAGAACTTATACAATAAAAACATACATACTTTGCATATAAAAATAATTGGGCCCAAATCTTTCTTTACTTATAAAATACAAAAACTTAACAACAGTGGACAGCAATGCCAATTCTCTCCGCTTGACGACTCCCTTCCGACCGCTGCTCACCTATTTCCTACAAAAACATGGAAAAACAACGGGGTGAGCATAAAAATGCTCAGTAAGTAAATCCCTTAACTCTTCTCCTTCTTTGATTCTTTCCTTACTTAATTCTTTCTTCTTTCTTTCATTCTTAGTTCGTTCTCTTTTCTTTCTCCGTTTCTAATTTTTACTGTTCTTTCTTTCTTCCTAATTCTCGTTGTTCTTCCCTTCTCTATGTTCTTTCTTTCTTCCTCTTCTTTCTATTCTTTCTATTCTTTCTAACCATGATGGGATACATGGTAATATGAAGGAATGAAATGCATGGGCAAGAATGCATAAAAATGCATTTTCTTTCTTCTTTCTTCTTTCTATTTCTTTTCTTTTCTTTCTATTCTTTTCTTTCCTTTCTTGTCTTGCTTGCTCAAGCTTCTCTTTTCTTTCTTGTTTTGCTTTTCTTTGCTTGTTCAAGCTTTCTCATTCTTGTTCTTTATTCTTGCTTATTCTTTCTTTTCTTATTCTTATTCTTTCTTCTTCTTTCTTTACTTATTCTTTGCCGATCGGTCTCGGTTGACGCATGGATTTGGAACCTTGGCCGTGTGAGTGAGTACAGTCCTCATCTACATGCACTCTTGCGGACCGTACAAATTCTTTCTTTCTTCTTAGGCCACTCAATTAAGGTGGCGTGCATGTAGGAATTCTTCTTGGTACAACCCTCATCTACATACACTCTTACGGGTCATACAATTCTTCTTCTTTTTATGCCACTCAATTAAGGTGGCGTGTATGTGGGAATTTCTTCTTAGCACTCACGGTTCCCTATCGTACAACCTATTCTTTTCTCTTCTTTAATGCTTTTTCTTTCTTTAATTCTTTACTGCTTATTCTTTCTTTCTCTTTACTCTTAAAGTGTTTTATTCTAAAAATTCTTCATTCTTTCTTAAAGTATTACACATATACAAATATATGCATATGGATGGCTCATGCTTAAAATTCCTACTTAAATGCACTCATGAAATGCAATTATGCAATGTTGCATCAAATTAAGGTTTCTACTCATACTCATGCTTCTCTTAGGCATTTCATCAAACAAAAAATGTACATATACAAACCCTAATTTAATTATCATTCTATTTGTTTCTTCAACCATCCAAATTGAGAGAAAAACTCTCTTGTATCATCACCATACCTACACGGCAAAAACACTCCCAAAAGTTTTCCCCAATTCTTCCAATTTCAACCCATCATCATACCATCTCATACACTTCTCATATTCAAATATATCCAACAACAAGCATAAATAATCATCAATCTCATCTCAATTTCTCAATAATCTTAACATATGCATGCTTAAAAGAAATCTCTACTCACTTGATTTCTTAAACTTTAATTTAAGTTGGATTTTGAGTAGAATTTACTTACCTTATACTTGAGTAATCTCTACTAAGCTCTCTACTCTTATTGGATTCAAACCTTCTCTTAACCTTTAGCATAAACTTCATAAGAACTCAACTTTTACACAAATAAATTATAGATAAAGAGCAAGAATTCTTACCTCTTGTTGCCTAGGATCAAAACCCTATTAAAATCCACTCAAAAGCCCTCAAAATCCTTGGGGAATTGAGCGAAAAATTGAGAGAAAATGGAGAAGGAGAGTGGCGGTGGAATGAGAGAAATAAAGGTTTCAAACCCTTAATATCGTATGTTATAAACATACCTTCCCATTTTGCCCTTACACTTTCTTAGAAATTCCATCTATGTCCCTTAGTCAATTACTATAATGCCCTCATTTTTATTGCATTCTCCATGAATTTCTCTATCTTTTCACTCTGCACTTTTTCAACTAATTTTGAGTGAAAAGACCATTTTACCCTTAAGGCAAGTTTAAGGCAATTTCTTCATTTTCTCTTAAAATAATTCTAACAAAAATCAACTAAGGGCTATAAAATTTAATTTAAATCATGTACCTCCATGTTGGGCATTACAGCCACCTTCTTCCCCCATTTCTCTTCCATTTCTTCAAAGTCTTCCAAGAAAATTACATGAGAATTCATGCCTAAGTGAATATATGTTCATTTTGTGGCTTTCTAAGGTAAGAATTTTAGTAAAAGTTTGTGATTTGTGTTTTATAAGTATGATTTCTCATGAATTTATGTGTTTTAGCATGAATCAATGGAGAAAGTGAGCAAAGGAAGCAAAGAAAAGGATTCTTGCAAGAAAAAGGTAAGTAAACCCAATCTAAGCTTTAATTTGAGTAGTATATGTGTAAGTTGATTCTTGAGTGTTTGTGTATGATGTATGATAAGAAGTATTGGCTGTTTAGATGCTTGTTTGATGGAGAATAATGTGTAGAAGTTCAGCCAAGATGAGTAGTTATGTAGATGTGATGTTTTGGTTGAACTTTGGATGAAATTTTGAAGAGTTGATGTTGGAATTTGGAAGTGTTGAATCCGGCAGAATTGAAGTTAAGTTTGGTGAGTTTTTGCTCCAATTTTGGTGGATTTGGAGATATGTGGAAGTGTGGCCAACCAAGTATTTGCATGTGCATGTGAATTGTTTGATGAAAATTCAAAGAGAAATGCATGCATGAGTTTGTTAAATCTTGTTGAAGAAATTGTTTGAGAAAGGAAAGAATTGAAGTTGAAAGGTTATGTTAAGCTTAACCAAGTGTAAGTTTTAGTATTCAAGAGTGCATTTTGTTATGCCAAAATTTAGAATAACACTTGGTTATGTTAGTTCAATGAAATGAATGGCCTTTAGTGCATGGTTCAAGTTGCTTGAACTTTTAGCATTAGTTTGAATGGCATATTGTATTTAGTCATTGAATTATGAGTTTTGAAACTTATGACTTTAGAAAAATGATGGCAAGAATTGCATATTAAATTGTTGCAATAGTGTAGTATTGATGATAGTAAAAGATGGGTGATTATATTATAATATTACAATATGCCACCATAAATTGTCAAGCTTGTATGCTTGAAATTAGAAAGATCATTCAAAGAATGGCTTGGCCAAATGAGTATATTGTTGTTTCTTGTTTTGAGATTAGTTATAAACAATATTTAATAAGTGATTTTATTGTATAAAGAATAGAAAAGTTTCCCAAGTATAAACATCAAAGAAATAGCAGTTTAGTTTATGTATTAAATACATGACCATTTTAGAAATTGACTGGTATGAGTATAGTTTTCATGCCTTATTATATATTACAAGCCATAGAATTTGCTAGAAGATCTTGAGAATATTTTGTATTGGCCAAAAATTTAGTTAAGAATGTTAGAAAGAAATTAGAATTTAGCCAAAGTATATATGTTGTGCCATATGTTAGATTGAATTTACAATAATTAATATGGCAATATAGATTAATGTATAGAATGTAGCCAAAAGAAAAGAAGAAAGAAGGGCATGTATAACAATTGAAGTTGATGGTCATGTAAGAGAATGCAAATTTATGGCATTAAGATTTGTATTTAGAAAGTTGTACAAGGCATGTTTGTTACATTAGAAAATGTTAGAGAGTAGAATTTGTGAGAGATAATGTAATTGTGTACATGTACATTTTACATAGCATGATAGAATTTAAGAATTACAAAATTATGTATAAATTATAGAATCGCGTACGTACACACGATGCATAGAATTCAGAAATAAAGAATAAAATACAAAATGTTTCAGTTAAGTGTGTTATTAGAATAGAACTTTGGACTTTCCTGAAAAGTATAGAAATAAAAGCCTTAGAATTAATAGAATACATGTTAGAGTCAGACACGTATTTTAGATCATGCATAGACAACATATAAATGCATGACATAGCATAGCATATATTTCAAAAATTTATAATTATTGAAAATGTCTAGTTAGTTATTTTGCAGATTTACAGAGCATATTTTCAGAGGGCTGTTGCGATGGGGAACCTGTGAGCATTGGTTGTGTTGGCTAGTGGCGACAGAGATGCAGAAGTTTCCCACAAGCACGCCACCATCAGTGAGCGGCCTCAGAATAGAAAACATAATTGAATAGTCCGCTAGAAGTGCATGTGGATGAGGACTGTACCCAAAAATAATTTCAGAATACGCTCACACGGCCAGGGTTCCAAATCCATGCCTTAGAGAATTTCATAAAGAAAGAAAAATAGAATAAGAAATAGAAAACAGAAAGAATTTCATAAAGAAAGGAAAAGAATTTCAGAAAGAATTAGAAAAGAATTTTCAGAAAGAATACAAACATGATCATTTGCATATGCATTAGACATTTTATGTGCATTGCATCTTATGCATTTATGCATAGATTAAAGAGTTTATTTTATTATTGCGTGTCTGACTAGCCAAGAAAAGAAAATAGAAACTCATGAGAATAGAGAAGAAAAGAAAATAGAAGCCTACAAGAATAGAAAAGAAACTAGAGATATACAAGAAAAGAACATAAATTAGATACATGCTAGAAAAGAACATAAATTAGAAACATGACAAAGAGCAAGGAAACTTAGCGATTTGTTGAGTAGAGAAAAAAAAAGTTATAATCTAGTAGAGAAGAAAAATAAAATGATAAAGAATAGCATAGCACAAGAAGGATTTAGATAGATTTGAGAAAAATAGAAGACTACTAAGTAGTATGCCTAAGAATAAAGAAAGAAAGCAAGCATAAATTTAGAAGTAGTACAACAAAAATGGGGACAGCGGAGTAAGAGCATAGTTAGATTTGGTTTACTTACTGAGCATTTATAGCTCACCCCGTTGCTTTCCTTATTTTTCCGAGTATTAGAATGTAGTGGTCGGGAGACGTTAAGCTGGCGAGAGGATTACACACACTGTCTCAGTGAAGAATTTTAATGTGGATTGATATATGTGAGAAATAGTCATTGTGTAATAGTATGTTATAACTAGATTAAGGATAAAAAATTTAGACGAACACCCTTTTTAAGCTAGCAATTCTCTGGATTCTCTCTATAGGATACTCAGTGAATACTTACCTAGTGAGATATTACATTTTGAGAGCCCCCTTAGGCTTACTTGGATAAGAAAATATACACTATTTTTATTTTTGTAATATATTAAAAAATAATTTATAAAAAAATTGGGTCCTAATTTTACCTTATTTTTGGAGGACCTTAGGCAAGTGCCTCACCTGCCTACCCCTTGAGCCGGCCTGCCCCTTACTTTGTACGTGGGTTTGCCTCTGCTAGTTAGTCGAACAATGGATTTGAGAGAAGCAAGCAAAGTAGAAGGATAAGTAAGTGAAGTCACTCTGACAAACTAAAATACAATACAACCTAGGTTCAATTCAAGAACCCAACACTTTTTTGTTTCTAGTAGGATTTATGATTATAGGGCTAGAGATGATGGTGGATGGATTTGTTATAAATAAATCTAGAGTTTGTTAGGATTATTTTAAAATTAGGATAATTATGTTAAGTCTTTTATTATTATCTTTTATAATTATATTAAGTCTTTTATAATTATCTTTGATAATTATGCTGTTATCTTATTAGGATAGAATTAGGATTATCTTAATATCCTTTTATAATTATGATAGAATATCTTATTAGATTTTAATTAGGTAATTAGAGTTCTTTTAGGAGTCATTTGGAGTCAAGTGTAAGGCTATGTAATAGCATAAATCTAGATTGTGATTATCAATAAAGAATTTTGTCAATTAATTTCTCTGTCTCTTGTTCTTTGAGGTCTCTGTTCCTCATATAAACAGATCATATCCCAAACCCTATCATTGGTGCTCTCGTTCCCTTTCCATTACTGACCCTTCTCGCCTAATGGCTTTGGAAGAACTTGTCTCGTAACATAGGGCTAGATTGGACGCTCAAGAGGCCAAACTTGACTCCTTATAGGGTCTTTTGATGGCTATTACACTAAAACTGACTACCATTGATGCCAAGTTAGAACAAGAATGAAGAGAAAAAGAGCTCATGGAGGACAGTGATGCAAGTGGCGATGGCACTCCCCCGCACGACTCGAGTTCTCACTCTTCTAGGTCTGCGCCACCTTTTAAGCCTTTCCAATTGGAGGTACCCTGCTTTGATGGCACGGAACTGCAACTCACGACCTTCTCCTTGGAACCCAAAGTCAATTCTCAAGTGGGCCCCATCAACCATTCTACCTATTATGTTGCGGTTATTGTCGACCACAAGTCTACTATTGACTTTCCCTTGGTCCCTCTGGGTCATAATAACAACAATCCTCCACCACTACTGCCAGCCCTCACCAAGCCTCCCACGCATTCCGATCTCTCTCTAATGTCACTACCTGGCATCGTGTTGGCTCACGACAAAGGAACAAGCGACTTCTTTATCGTGCTAATTTTTTACCCTGGCGGTGGAACTTTCGTCGTCTCTTTATTGCCTTGGAACTCATTTGCGCCTATGATTTCTTATGGTGAAATATCTTGCAACCTTGAGGACAAGGTTGGACCGAAGGGGAAGGCAATGTTAGGATTATTTTAGAATTAAGATAATTATGTTAAGTCTTTTATTATTATCTTTTATAATTATGTTAAGTCTTTTATAATTATCTTTGATAATTATGCTATTATCTTATTAGGATAGAATTAAGATTATCTTATTATCCTTTTATAATTATGATAGAATATCTTATTAGATTTTAATTAGGTAATTAGAGTTCTTTTAGGAGTCATTTGGAGTCAAGTGTAAGGTTATATAATAGCATAATTAAATCTAGATTGTGATTATCAATGAAGAATTTTGTCAATTAATTTCTCTATCTCTTGTTCTTGGAGGTCTCTGTTCCTTATATAAACAGATCCTATCCCAAACCCTATTAGAGTTGATGGATTTTTTATATCGTAGTGAAGATTATTTTGATTAATTTAGTGTGGAATTAGAATTAATGAGGAGGTGATTGATGAATTATGTTGTGTGGAAGATTTTTTGGCAAATTTTGTGTATAGGTCATGTGGTCCAATTATTATCCGAATTAGTGTAATCCAGCCTAAGTTATAATATAATCACTGAAAAAGATTTTCCAATATTAATGCCATGTTCTTTTGATACCCTGGTGGTTTGCTGTTAATTATTATACGGATTGCTATGTTGTTGGGATACAAACTTGGGGACCTTATATTGTAAAACCCCCCTCCAGTCAGGTATCCTCTGAATATCCCTCAATGAGAATCCCGAGGATACATGTCTGAAGAACGAGTTGTATTTAGAAAAAATATCTATGTAAGGATAATAATAGTAATATCCAAAACATGCATATAAAATGTCACGCAGGATCAAAACTTATAATTTAGAAACTTTAAGAATTTATCCAGAAATTACACAATTAAAACATATTTACAGGATGGAAGCTTCCAAAGGTGTTTCATAAACATTTATCATTTACATTATTTACATCAAGATAAAAACATGAAGATGATAATAAATCATCTCCCCTCACGTGTAGCCCCGCTGTCTCTAGCATCCTTCGCTTCTGGTCTACCTGCAAATCAATCAACAATGAAAGGGTGAGCGCTAATTGCTCAGTAAGGAATGATCCATTGCATTCTAATTGTGCTATTTGACCCTTATTTAAACATATTTGTTAACACACCACTTATCTTTTACATCTAAGGATACTTTCTCCCCCTCCCCCCTTTTTTTTCCTTTCTATTTCATATGTCTTTCATCATTTTATCCCTTGGCTATATAACATCAATGTGTACACATACAAATGAGTATGTAAACATAGTACACGCACATCACATGTCATGATATAACATTTAAAATCATCTAACATGAGCATAAATCATCGCATAATGTAAATAACATCATAACTCATGTAATGCTACTAAACGCATATGAACCATTTAATGTCTAGCCGATCGGACTTTTCTTAGCATCTTAAGCACTTCATATCATCTAGCCTCAAATTCATCTAGAGCTAATATCATCGAGAGGCGTGTTTACGCGTTATTTAGCATCTAAAGCATATATTCATCTTTCCTCAACCGGTATACGAGGATATACTTATGCATTTCCCATCATGTCTATATGCACCTCCAATATCTTATGACATGTAAATACATATTTTGGTGAGCTTAATACTTTTAATTCATTTATGGATTATCAATCCATTTACATTACCTCTTGCTCACATACATCATCTTAAAACATGTATAACATTGCATCTTCATGCCATTTCATAACATTAATCATGCATTGACATCATGACCATGTATATCTTTCAAAGATCATCTAACTAATGGGTAAACATTAGTACATGGCATAATTACAATAATACATTAATAATCAATTCATAATCATAAGAATTGATTATGTTAAATCTTAAACTTTAATAACCAGTTTATGCTTCAGGCCATTTTCCATCCTTTTCTCAAACGAATTGGCTCTTGGCATAAACATAAAAGTTATAGGTCTGTGTCTTAGCTTTCTAATGCTTCAAGAATCATCTCATTTCGATTTTTATAACTCAAGTTATGGTCGAAATACTGAAGCAGGGTTAACAAAACCCCTAAGCCCACTAAATCCGAATTTTCATATTAACTATGCCACATCAATTCCTATTGACATTAACCAATAGGTTAACTTATGGATCAAATAAACCTCCCCTTAATAGTCTTTAACATCTTAAAGGAAGTGTAAAATCTCATTCCCATAATCATCCATTATTGCTATAACATTGTAAGCTAATGCAAACAACACATCAACACTTCTAATAGCAACCATTCAACACCATGTGGCCTCCAATACTACAATTTTTGCCACAATCAGTATCCACACTTCATTTTCTTCAATCAAACATAACAACTCATAAAACATAAAGAGCAATAACTTCATGTATAATGAATTCAAGGCAATAAGTAGAATAAATGAGTTCAACTACACTTGCCATCAACTAATTCTATGCCTTAAAGCCTTAATTTAAGGTTTCATAAAAATCTACAAACCCTAGCATAAACCCTAAAGTCATGGGAGGTTCTTCCTTACCTTTTTAAAGACTTCCTCCAACAAATCCTTTGCCTTTGTCTTCTTTTACACCTTAATCCTACATATATAACATTATACCTCAACATCTACTTCAAATCTTCAAATCACGTCAAAACTAAAGTTTTTAATCCTTACCTTAAACCCTTCAAATTGAAGATCCAAGGCTCCTATCTTGTTCTCCTTGAAAAATTATGCAAAACTCCTTTAAAACTCAGAGAAAGAAAGTTTGTTTCATGGAAGATTTAAGAGAAAATGGAAGAAATGTTGAAGAAATGCTCTCTCCTTTGGCTTGAACGAATTTCATCTCATTTATAGGAAAATATTTCATTTATTTTCCAAAATTATGCTATTGGCCCATTTATTTTAGTTGTATAACTCATAAGTCCTTAATTCTTCATATAAGGGCATTTTGGTCATTTCATACTAGACATAATTATTACTTAATTAATGTCATTAAATGCAATTGAGCCTACTCATCCTTGACTTTTTCAATGCTTATCCATAGGCAAAATGACTATTTTGGCCTTAATACCTTTCTATGAATAATTGATTCATACCGTTCCAAATGAATTGACTATTTTGCCCTTAGTTGGATTTTATGCTTTTTAACATAAAATTAACATTTAAAGGACTATTTTAAGTTAAGAACATACCTTTGACATTTTGGGTATTACAGATACAAAATTGGGGGACCTTATGTTGTAAAAAAATCAACATGATTTTAATTAGAACCTCAAAGATTTGGTGTCTGGTCCGGTTGCCTGTACAACTGGATGGTACAAAAACACAGCCCGTCATTAAAAAAATTTCGCCCGTTGTTTGGGCACTGATTGAGTGATTGTAGTCTTGAACTAAAGTTTTATGAGTAATACTACACTTATAAAGATCTCCATACAAAATGATATGACAAAAAATGAATGGAAGAGTGAATTTAATGAGTTTGACTTTTTGTTTCACTCTTCCATTCATTTTTTGTCACCTCACTTTGTATAGAAATCTTTGTAAGTATAGTATTATTGAAGTTTTATTGATGCGCTAGAAAGCGCGAAAAGCGGGCACATGATCTATTTGAAAATTAAATATAATTTAAAATTAACATATCAAAAATATAAATATCTAATATAATTTAATTAAAAATTATAATTTTTAAATAAATTAATAATTAAACCTCAAAGGCAGAGTGGGTTAACTAGAAGAAATCGTCGGTCAAAAAAGGCCTATCTGGCATTGGGTGTCTCCTACACTTAAAAGTTATTTACACTTTCATCTATAAGGTTTAAAGAATATTTACTTACCTCAAGTAGTATCAGATAAAAAACAATTTAGTCCAGTCAAATGAGACTTTTCAATAAAAAGTCTCTGACAGCCACATTGTCTTATACACATGTTATTAGGAATGAATAATATATTAAATAGTAGAAAGTTAGATGTTTTAAATTTTTGATATTGCTCACTTGGGTTTTAGCTTTCATGATTTTTTGTGTTTATAATTGTGATAAGTGATATTTACTTCCTACCTTTTTATATTTTACTCATTTCTAATAGCATGTGAATAAGACAATAAGGGTATTATAAAATTTTTATTAAAAAGTTTCACCAGACTCAATTAAACTAAATTGTTTGTATCTCATAACACTAGAGGTAAGTGCAATATACTTCAAAGCTCAAGGATGAAACTGTAAATAATCCTCCACCAAATAAGGTCATTTAATTATGTATAATACTTCACCTAATACAGGAGATAACTTATAAACCCCCAAGGTTTGAAAAAACTTTAAAACTCCCTCAAGTATAGATAATAACTAAGAACCCCCTGGCTATCAGTATGATTTCATTAGTCTTAACAAAAGAGAGGAAAATCATGAACTTAATTAGGGATGGCAAAATTGTGGATTTATATTAGATTCTTTCCGATCCAATCCAATACACATGAAGTTCTATTCAATCCATTCTTAGATTCTAAAATGGATTGGATTGGACTGGATTTTGCGGAGAATAGATTAGATTATAGATTCACAAAACATAAAGTTTAATATGTATATGTAAAATCATATTATTTCTAAAACTAATTTAATATTGTAGATAGACTAGTATACCCATAAATAGTTTTTCAAATTACAAAACAAACTTAAATCAACATTTAATAAATTAAATCAATAATTTCATAATTTATTAATAAATTGAAAAAATATAGAAATAGATTTGGTCTTTGGCACCCACCACCGTTGGTCACACCACCGTTGACCGTTGGTCAACGGTAGCGATTTGAAGCCATAGTTAGTCTCATTAGTAGACCTGGCAAAATGGGTCTGGACCCGCGGGTTGGACCGTACCCGGGTAAATAATATAGGGTACGGGTCCAATTTATTAAACCCCTTTTTTTAGGCCCGTACCCGTACCCGGCCCAAAAACAAACAGTTTATACGGGTGAACCCGCGGGCACCCGTATTTGCAGAAATGAACTTTTTCATTTTTGTTGAATCCCTAACTTTTCACGCCTTCGCCATTCACGCACAGACGCACTCACGAGTCACACCTCTCACTCTCTCAATCTCATCTCATCTCAGTCATCTCTGATCTCTCACTCTCATAGTCTCATCTCATCTCTGATTTCTCACTCTCAGATTCTCAGCAACCTTATCGCGGCCGCATCTTAGTCTCTCGTCGTTCTTCTTCGTCTGAAGTTCAACTGAATCAACTCCCTATCTCGGTGTCTCCATCTTCGATTAATAGTCAGTTCATCACTCGTCGGCTGGTAATGAATCCCTAACCCCTAATTTTGTGTGTTTGTTTTTGTTTTTTTTGACAAATTTTGTGTTTTCTTTTTTGTTTGAATGGTTAATATTTTGTATTTTAATTTTTGTTTGTGAGATTAACATTGTTTACACTTATATTGTTGTTTGGTTGAGCTTTCCCTGTGAGTAGATCTGTAGAGTTGTTTGGGTTGAGTGTGTTTGTGTTTGGGTGAAATCATGGCCAATAACGTGGGTTTATCTCCCCTTACAATGAAAGATCAATAAAGAGCAGATTCTTGTCTGTTTGATTTCGAAAGGGTGAGTCTTGTGTTAAATAATGCACTTGGGAAAAATAATGCTCTCGTTGGTGCTAAGATTGCCGCACCTCTTTCCCAGATCAGACAACATTGTAGTTAAGCTAAACTGCTTATGCTTTTTTGATTTATTTATGATAGTTCAATAAAATATATATTGTAAAATTATATAGAGAAAAAAACAAGCTCTTCTTGGTAAAATTGTCAATAGATTCGTATGTTGCTTTGACATTGCCCGTGAGTCATGAGAAATTGCCATCGGATTATTCTGGATTTTCATTATATTATTAATACTTCGTAGTAATAATATATATTGTAGTGATTTGATTGATAGTGTGTACTTGTGCAGTTGTGCTCTATTTCTCTACAAGTGCAGTTGTGCTCTATTTCTCTACAAGAAGGGATTAGGGATTGAGAGAACGCAAAAATAGACTTGTTTTTGTTCTAGCTTTCCTGGTGCTGATTTTTGGCAGGTATTGTCGAGATGGTATAGGCTATAAAATACTGGGATCCCACACATATTTCTTTAATTCTGATTTTTTTTTTCTTTCGGATAGACCAAATCGATCATTAATATTGATGTAGATATTGAACTTATGAAGAAAACTTTCAGCCTGTTTTGCTCTCATGATTTATATGCTTGGTTAGAGAACTTGTATTTACCATTTTTAGGTATGATTATATAAAAAATAGTCAACAAGTAATGTGATTATTATTGTACTCTAAATCCTAGGAATTTAGGATGCTTGTGAGATATAATATCATTCTATGTGATTGAACTAGGACCCTTTTGAAACAGTCGTACTATGATCATCGATCTCTCCTAGATAACTATTTATGTTGTTTATTAAATATCTGAATTTGATAGTTTACTTCTATCTACATGAATGATCTATCTCAACTCGGGAGGAAAAACTAGTAGTAGACGTAAAATAATCTATTCGGGTTTTATTAAGTTCTTGATGTTATTTATACTTTCTTTTTAAGAAGAAACAAACAATATTGTTTCTTTAAGATATTACAATTTACAAGAGAGTAAACTGTTTACAAACGTTAAGATCTAATGGTTTATCATATATGTTTAGAAAAAGTAGAGAATTTTACAAGACACCAAAAGGCATCAAAGATTAAAATAATATATGACTGAAAATTGGAACCAATGCTGTTAAATGTGTGTGTGCATGGCCATGGGTGAATAAATGAGATGGAGATGGATGAATATATTGATGAGTGAAGCGAAGAAAACATTCATCACACACACTTGGACTTTTAAGGTCACTTGTTCTATAATTGTTAAAAATTAAAACCAAAACCAAATAAAATAAACAGGGTAAAAGCAATAAAATCATCAAGAAGGGTCTGCAGTCTGGACATGTGAAAGAAAAGGATATTAGGTGAGGGTGACTTAAATTAAAGGTTAAGGCACATGGTGAATAGCACAAAGGTCAATCTGTAAGACTATTTTTTTTAACTCGATGCTTGTCTGGGTTGGTAGAGGGAATGGGAAAATTCAACTTGGCCTCTGCCAATAGGATAATTTAAAACAATATTGCACATCCCATCATCACCTCTTTTTGGTCAAATCATTTTTTTTTTTCTTATAATTAATTTCCAAGAGAAGAAATTGCTAATAATTTTATTAAACCTGTCGAACTTTGTTCTAATAAAACCTTTTATTTGCTTTTAATAATTAAAACTCACTTTCAAAGATTCAATAAGAGTCTCAATTTTCTTTAGCTTTTGGTTGGAAAAGATAAGTTAAATCCATTCAACCACATTATTGTTGACCAACTTTGTGGGCTCTACTCAGATTCTTATTGCTATAGAAAGGCATATATTTGCCCTATTTTTATTTTTTTCAATGCTAAGCTTTTGGTTGGAAAATTCAACTTGATGTTTGTTTCTTTATTTTTATTTTTATTTTTTGTAGTCTCAAGCATTGACATGGCGGATTCAGAAACTATAGATACGGAAATGGTTAACGTGAGAGCAAGTGACGATGCTTCTAGGGTAATGCCACCTCCTTCTAATTCTAGTATTCCTACAACTAGTTCTAGAAATAAACGTAAAACATCAGAAGTTTGGAATCATTTTGAGATATATGTTGAGAATAACAGTGAGAGGACTAGGTGTAAGGCATGCAGTAAATCTTATGCATATGGTAGTGCCACACATGGGACTAAAAATATGAAGCGTCATATAGGAAATTGTCCAAAACGTGCCAACCATGATGTAGGGCAATTATTGATTGATCATAACCATAGATTGCAAAGTAGGAAGATTAGTCAAGAGACTTATCGTGAATTTATGGCGTTATCAATTATTCAACATAACTATCCATATTCATATGTGGAGAATGAAGGAACTAGGAGAGTCCTTTCGTATGTGTGTAAGGAGCTTGTGCATTATTCTAGGAACACCGCTAAGGCGGATTGCTTAAAAATATATGAAAGGATGAAGAAAAAAACGAAGCTTGAATTAGGGAGGCTTACAAGTAGAATATGTTTAACTTCTGATGTTTGGACTTCTGGTACAACTGAGGGATATATTTCTTTGACAGCTCATTATATAGATGAGGATTGGGAGTTGCAAAGTAAAATATTGAACTTTTGCCATATTCCTCCTCCACACTCAGGGGTTGTTTTGGCTGAAAATATTATGAATTTCTTGCAAGAGTGGGGAATTGAAAAGAAAGTTTTCTCAATTACTTTGGATAATGCAAGTAGTAATGATAGGATGGAGGATATTTTGAGGAACCAGCTTTGTGTGCAGAATGCTTTGTTATGCAAAGGTGAATTTTTCCATGTGCGATGTTCTGCACATATCTTGAATCTTATTGTTCAAGAAGGGTTAAGAGCTACTAGTGTTGCTTTGAATAAGATTCGAGATAGTGTGAAATATATTAAAGCAACTGAGGCTAGGAGAATCAAGTTTGGAGAACTTGCTGTACAAATGGGAGTGAAAAGCTCAATGGGGTTGAGATTGGATGTTTCCACTAGATGGAATTCGACATTTTTAATGCTTGAAACAGCGTTAATATTTCGTCCTGTGTTTGTGGCTTTGTCAACAATAGATCCTAGTTATAAATTTTGTCCATCAAATGAAGAATGGGATAGGGGGGAGAGGATATGCAAGTTCTTGGAACCATTTAATGATATTACGACTTTATTCTCAGGTTCTAAATATCCTACAGCAAACTTGTACTTGAAATGTGTGTGGGAAATTCAATTGCGTTTAATTGAAGAGAGTACGAGTGAGGATGAAGTTGTTAAGAGCATGGCAAAACAAATGATCCCAAAATTTACAAAATATTGGGATTCTTATAGTTTTGTGTTGACGATTGCAACTATTCTTGACCCACGTCTCAAGTTTCAGTTTGTGGAGTATGCTTTCAACAAAGTTTATGATTCAAATACTGCCGTACAGAAGTTGGAGGCTGTTAAGAATAACTTGCAAAAGCTTTTTCAAGCTTACGAGGCTAAATGTTGTAAAGAAGTTCCTGCCTCACCTTCAGTTGTTTCTCCTGCGACTAGTTCTACTTCTAGTAGGCGTATAGATCATTCTTCTGTAAGTCACTATACTTTTTAGTTTTTATATTCTTATGATAAATAAAGTATTGTTTATTGTTTAATTTTAATTTTTGACACTTAACTGTTTAAATGATGCAGGATTTTGACAGCTATGAGAGTGTTTTCATTTCCACTAAGAAATCCGAATTAGATCTTTATTTGGAAGAGATGAGGTTTGATCGCGTCAAATATCAGAATTTGGATATCCTCGATCATTGGAAGAACAATCGTGATCGTTATCCAATACTTACCATGATGGCTCGTGATATCATGGCAATACCAATAACATCCGTAGCCTCGGAGTCCGCTTTTAGTATTGGCAGTAAAGTGCTCAACAAATATCGAAGCTCACTTCGACCAAAAAATGCAGAATCTTTGATATGCACTCGAACTTGGCTATATGGATATGAGTTTGAAGGTAACATGTTAACATAATATTTCTTATATTTTATTATTTACATTTATTAATATTTGTAGTTGATCATTGTTTTGTAGATGATGAGGTGAAAGATGATTCGGATGATGATCTTGATGTGCCATTGACTGATCTCGAGACTGTGGAATCAAGAGACTCTATCACGCCCACTGTGGGATGAACATTTGCTGTCCTAAGAATGTTTTTTGTTGAATATTGGATTATGTATTTGTTTATTTTAATTAGTATTTATAGTTTATTGACTTATTTTGTTTGTTTATGTGTAATTGTGTATTAGTGATTCTGTATTTGTTTATTTTGGTTGGTATTTGTAGTTTTGTATTATATGTTATTGTATGTTTATATGTTATTTATTTATTTTGGTTCATATTTGTTTATATTCTTAATTGAATTGAATTTAGAGTAGTTGATTTAGGGGGTGTAAATGTAAAAAATTAAAATTGCAGGAATTTTGGGGGTGTGATTGTCATAATTGAAACTATTAGGGGTGAAACGTAAAACTAAAATCTGGAGAGAGAAAAAATGGGTCCACCCGTACCCGTATAGGGTAGGGCATGGGTCCAAAATATTGGACCCGTATAGATCGACCCGTATAAGGGCCTGTACCCATTTGACCCGTACCCGTTTCACCCGACCCGTACCCAACCCACCCACCCGTTTTGCCAGGTCTAGGAACCAACAACCAATTGCCCAGAACCTTGACTAGCCGCGCTTTACCAACGCCACCCTAACAGGTATGAATTTTGCAGGTAGACAGTTCGCTTTGTCATCGCCAAGGGATGATCAAAACGTCCAACCTCGCAAGCAGCACTCCACGCATGAGTGTGAGTCTCGTGAGCAAACAAACCACGGGAGACGACCAGGGAAGCATCCATTGAGGGAAAGCGAAGGCGACAGACACAACCAAGAATCTCAGCGGTATCCCCAGCATCAATGTGCCAGTTTAACCCACGCCTAAGACAAGATCAATCTTTACGGGCTCGTGAAGTGAGCCATGTGCGTCAATTTAGAAATAACCGATGTTATGGTTATGACTGACGTCGCGAGCAACGCACTAACAAGCATGATAGCACCTACCAACCCAGCCATCATGACTCGACTTCATGCATCAATGCACGTCGGAGGATCTTTGCAAGCAATAGACTTGCGAACTTATTTGCTCAAGGTACAACTTAACAGAGCCAACCAGGGCAACCAAAGTGAAGACTTAAATCGCATGCAAAGGATGCTCGACGATCTAAAAGCTCGCCAGAATAATCTAGCAAAGGAGGTAGTAAGTTCCCCCTTTATAGAGGAAGTTTGCCAAGCCCCGCTCCTATAAGGATTCAGGGAGCCACAGAGCAAGTTCGAGGGGAAAAGGAACCCTAGGGATCACCTCGATAACTTTAATGACCTAATAGAGCTACACCAGGTTAGTAATTTAGCAAAATGTCAGTGTTTCGCAGTCACATTAGTTAGAGATGCCAAGAGGTGATACAAATGGCTTAAGGTGAACTCCATCAACTGCTGGCAACAATTATCTACGCTGTACTTATAGCAATTTCAAGCAAGGAGACAGTTCGTAATGCCGCTCAACTACTTCAACAACATTCTCTAAGAGCGAGACGAATCACTGACCTTGTATTTAACGAGGTTCCAAAATTAGCAGGCAAAGGTCGTTGATGCCCCCGAAGAATCCATTTGGACTCTGCTCATCGCAGGGATTAGACTTAATAAGGAGCTGTGGAAAGAACTTCAGAGTGAAGATCATGTGAGTCTAGCCAAATTCTACCAGATGGCCGCGAAATACCAGCGAGTAGAGAGCTCGTTAAAGACACTAGCTAGAAGCTCAATGCAGGGGGCCCTGGACAGAAGACAGGATCACCCTTTGGATAAGCATAGGGGCAAACACCGCAACGATAAGGATCGCAACAAATTTCAAAAGAAACAAAAAGTAGATAACCGTAGAGACAAGCAGCCTTTCCCGCGATATGCAGAGTACACCCCTCTCACTCAAGACATCGCCCACATCTATGAAGTGTCCCGAGAGACAAAGAGGTTGCCCGCTTCAGAAAGGATGAGGGGACACTAGGAAGAAGAAGTCGGTAGAAATATTGTTGGTACCACAGGGATGTCAGGCACAACACGAATGACTATCAAACTTTGAAGGATGCCATCGAGGACTTGACAAGAAGAGGTCATTTGAAAGAATTTGTTAACGCAAAACTAGCTTGAGAGAATCATGGCAACCAAAGTAACTAGATCCCAAGTTAGGTACAGACCCCAACTCAACAGGCTCCACCAAACCCCAACAAGGTCTTCGTGAATATGATCTACAAAGGACCAGATATAGCGCGAAGCTTGAGATGAGCTCGCGAGTAATATGCTCAAGGGACCAGAATGGACTCTGTTCTCCAAAATAATGAGTTATGAACAAAAGCCGCCCAAACAAGAAAGCGAGGTAGTGGGGTTCACAGTCGACGAGTGCGAAACATCCCTTCGTCATAATCATGACGCGATTGTAATAGCGGCTAGGATTGACAATGCACGGGTATTAAGGATTATGATCGACAACGGGAGCGCGGCAAACATCATTTTCTTGGGAGCCTTTCGAGGAATTAGATTCACAGAAAGGAACCTGCGAGCGTGTCCTTCGCCGCTCTATGGATTCACTGGGGACATCCTAGTTCCCAAAGGTACTATCGAGCTTCTAGTAACTCTTGGGGTAGAGCCGAAGGTCAAAATTGTGATGACTGAATTCCTGGTAGTGGATTGCTCGACCACATATAACGTCATCCTTGGAAGGCAAATCCTAGACTATTTAAGCGCAGTCACATCGGTGCGCTGCCAAGCGATGAAATTATTGACTTTTGGGGGAGTCACGACGATTAAGAGCTATAACAAGGAATCTCGACAATGCTACAATCGGGCTATAAACGCCACATAGAAATGGTTGTACCTAAAGATAATGATCATCGCAGAATCCAAGCCGAACCATAGATCGTAGAGGACATTATAGATACTCGCATCCACAAAGAATAGCCCACGGTGAGACCAATCGAAGAGCTACTAGAAATAAGTGTTAGCGAGGAGGATCCAACTCGCATGCTAAAGATCGGTAGCAGCTTGACTAGAGAGATGGTCGATAATCTAGTCGGGCTCTTGAAGAAGAACCTCGATGTATTCGCATGGGTGCACGTGGATATGGTTTGGATCAGCCCCGAGGTGATACGCCACAGGTTGAACCTCGACCCATAGGTTCGGCCCATAAGACAGAAAAAAGGTCATGGATGCAGAGCACTCTCAAGCGCTTAAGGATGAAGTCGACAAACTCTTGGAAATTAACTTCATCAGGGAAGTCAAGTACCTGGACTGGCTCGCCAACCCAGTCCTGGTCCAGAAGCCGAATGGTAAGTGACGAACTTGCGTCAACTTCACAGATCTGAACAAAGCTTGTCCGAAAGACAGCTTTCTGGTACCACGGATCAACCAGCTAGTAGATGCGACAGTGGGAAACGCACTACTTAGCTTTATGGACACGTACTTTGGATATAACAAGATCCCGATGTACCAACCCAATGAAGAGCATACTTCATTTATTATTGATCATGAAATTTATTGTTACAAGGTTATGCCGTTCGGCCTCAAGAACGCAAGGTCGACTTACCAGCGCTTGGTGAACAATATGTTCACCAACTAAATCGATCATTCCATGGAAGTATACATCGACAATATGCTCGTCAAATCAAAGGTCGTCAAAAGCCATATTGAGCACCTGGGGGAAATGTTTAACATCTTCAGAAAGTATCAAATGAAGTTCAATCCATCAAAATGTGTTTTCGGGGTGAGCTCCGGGAAATTTCTAGGCTTCCTCGTGAACCAACAGGGTATAGAAGCTAACCTAGAGAAGATTCAGGCCCTACTTGACATGAAAAGCCCAACTGGCATAAAACAAGTATAAAGCTTGACTGGACGTGTAGCTGCGTTGAGCAGGTTTTTTTCCCGAGCCACAAACAGGTGTTTACCATTCTTTGAGACCTTAAAGGGAAAGAAAAGTTTCTAGTGGACAAAAGAGTGTGAAAGAGCCTTCTCGAAGCTGAAGAAACACCTCGGAATGCCTTTCTTATTGTCAAAGCGCATCCAGGGCCAGCCACTACTACTGTACTTATCGATATCAAAGTTTGCTGTCTATGCGACGTTGGTACATGAAGAGGAAGGAATACAATGGCCAGTGTATTATGTGAGCAAGAGACTGCTCGACGTAGAGACGAGGTACCCAGAGATGGAGAAGCTCGCCTACGCCCTCATTATTGCTGCTAGATAGCTGCAACCCTATTTTCAAGCACACACCATCCATGTGCTGACTAACTTCCCCTTGAAAAAGATAATGCAGAAGCCCGAGGTATCGGGTAGACTAATCCAGTGGATGATGGAGATGAGTTAGCATGACATCAAATACAGCCCGAGGACATCGATCAAAGGTCAGGCCATGGTAGATTTTATATCCAAATTCTCCTATCAACCAGAGGCCGAGCTAGGCCTGCTAGAGGCATATACCTCGGGAGAGATCGAGCAATGGAAACCAAAGAGTGACAATTTATGGCTATGGACTCTGTACATAGATTACTCCTCGAATGAAAATGGAGCAGGAGTTGATCTTTTGCTCGAAAGTCCAGAGGGAGACCCAATCAGAGCCATAGTAAGGTTTGGGTTCAGTACCTCTAATAACGAAGTTGAGTATGAGACATTACTTGCAGGTATCCATCTCGCTAGGGAAATAAGGGCAGAGTCCATCAAGATCTATAGTGACTCACAGCTCGTGGTCCATCAAGTTACCGGGGAATGCCAGGCAAAGAAAGATAGGATGGCATCCTACCTCTAGCAAGTAGAGACCGAGCTCAAACAGTTTAGATCCTCTTCCATTCACCAAATCCCAAGGGAGAAAAACTCGCAGGCAGGTGCATTAGCTCGTTTGGCCTCAACAATAAACAACGAGAAGGTCGATTCAATCCTAGTTAAATTCCTGTCGAAACTAAGCATCCTCACTCTACGAGGTCTAGTGTTGACCACAAGTCAAACGTACAGTTGGATGAATACAATCACCTTCTACTTGAAGGACAGCACACTGTTAGAGGACAGAACTGAAGCTAGAGCACTACACGCAAAAGTAGCTTACGCTCATCAATGATAAATTGTACAAGCACAGATTCAATATACCATTGCTGCGATGTATTGACCATAAGGATGCAAATTATGTTCTGAGAGAAATACACGACGAAATTTGCAAAAAAACATGTAGGGGGCAGATCTCTAGCCTACAAGGTGCTCCGCCAGGGATATTATTGGCCAATAGTTTATGATGATGTAGTAGACTATGTCCGCAGATGTGACAGATGCTAGAGATTTTGTATATATTCCGTGAGCTCCACGCAAGAATTAACCACTCTAATAAGCCCATGGCTATTCATGAGCTTGGGCACCGACCTTATCAGCCCATTGCCTTGAGGAAAAGGGGGCGTTAAATTCGCGATAGTTGTTGTAGATTATTTCACCAAATGGGTGGAAGCCGAACCACTAGCAACAATAACGTTAAGCAGGCTGAAGGATTTTATCTATAAGAAATTTTTCGGTATAGGACTCCCCACACAATAATAACTGACAATGGAAAGCAGTTCGACAACGAAGATTTCAGGATCTTTTGCGAGTAGCTTGGCTTCAAGAAGAATTTTGCTACCATCTATCAGCCTCAAGCCAATGGACAAGTAGAGACTGTAAACAAAGTAATCAAGCACACCATAAAGAAGAAACTCGACGACCTTAAAGGGAAATAGGCTAACGAGCTAGTAAAGGCTTTATGGTCCTATAGGACGACTGCCAAAAGCTTGACAGGCGAAACCCCATTTTCTTTATCTTATGGATGTGAGGCGATGGTCCCAATTGAAGTAGGAATCAGTTCCTTTCGAAAAGAAGTTTTTGAAAAAGAAGCAAATGAAGACCTTCTCCACCTAAGGCTAGACCTGATAGAAGAACATCGGGCCAAATCTCAGTTAAGGCTCACCTCTTATCGAAAGCGAGCCAAGTGATACTTCAATACCAGGGTCAAAAACAGAGACTTTTAAATGGGCGATTTGATCCTTAGAAAGGTTGTCCAGGGTACTCAAAACCCAAACTTGGGGACATTTGGGCCCAAATGGGATGGTCCCTTTAGGATATCCAAAAAGCTCACAGAAGGGTCCTTTCACCCAAAACGCCTCAACGACGAAGCAATAATACGAGCTCAAAACGTCGAGCACTTGCAAAGGTATTACCAATAAGTAGCTCAAGTTTCACTCGTTCTTATGTTCAGTATTCACTGTAAGGCCATTCACGGCCAAAACACTTTATTAATAAACTAGGTACTATTCATTATTTTCTTCGATTCATTGTTAACATCTTAAGATCGTTAGCGTTTTAATAAATAACGACCTAAGTGATGGTGTTCTAAAAACTCGAAGTCAATAGTCTAAGAAAGGCAAATTATCTCGAACAAGCAAAACCAAAATCCAACTCATTGAGGGTGAAACATCCCCAAGTCGACGAAGTTAAACTTGAAATTAATTTCAAGGAAAAAACACATCAAAAGAAATCGGCCCTAAGCCGGTGACCAAAGAACTTGAAAGGGACAATAAGTCTAAAATCGAAGTTTATCATTGCATTAGATTTCCTCTCAAAAATGGGGATTAAAAATCCCAAATCAATAAGGTTAAACTTGGAAAAATCCAAGAAAAAGCACGTCAGGGAAAATCAGCCTTAAGCTGGTGACGAAAGCTCGAAAAAGACAACAAATCTAAAATCGATGCTAAACGTCGCATAAAGATTTTCTCACAAAAATTTGAAAAGCTCCTAAAGAAGCGAGCTATGTATGACTTGGAGCATATTCGGATCCCAAAATCCTACTAGGACGAATTAAATGATTGTGCAGAAATGTAACAGCCATTACTCGAAAAAGAAATGATTAAAAATTTTCTTTCATTAATTAAAGCTCGATTACAATTGGGAAATTACAAAAACAATAACAAAAAAAAAAAGGAATTCTTTAGGCTGCAGGAGCTTAATCCTTGACCTGTCCAGGAAGGTCGACACCCTAAGGAAGAGATGGCTCATCAACAGAAGGAACGGTGACTTCCTCTCCAAGGTCGAGAACCTCAACTGGTGGAATCATATTCAGGGGAGTTGGATCCTCTACTTGGAGTTGGGGCTCGGCCTCTTTCTTGCCTCATTCAGCCTCCCTTTGGTCTTCGCCCTTTTCCTCGGACTCGTCTGAGTAAACATAGGTCTCCCCCCTAGCTTCGACCCTCATCCTTTCAACTTCCTTCTGATAAGCTCGGGGAAAGAAAGAGAAGTCGATTTGAGGATGGGCTTCCCACAATTTTCGGACAAGGAAGACGGATGTTTCCCAAGCCCGAGTAGTAATGGCCTCGTTTAGTTTATCAATCTGAAGCCTAAGCTGTCTAGTCTCAACTTCAGCCTCCTAGCAACCTACCACCTCCCGGCCAAGGTCGAGTGAAGTCTGTTTGGATTTGGCCTCCCAGCTCGCGGCAGCTTTCTAAGTCGATGATAGCTCAAAGTTCAGTTTGTTGTTGGCACCTTGTTGCTGCGCCAAAGTCTCCGCGACCTCTGCTGTCTTAGCCTCAGCCTTGGCTCGAGCAGCCTCACTTGCTTTAAGCTTGTCAAGGAATTCTCTTTCCTTGACCTGGAAGGTTGCGACTTCCCCCTAAGCCGCTCGAGCTCAGCAAGCCTGGCCTTTTTCTCTCTCTCTCTACAAGCTCGGCTCTAGCCATAGCATCTTCCTTCACCATCTCCATAGCCTGCTAATTTCGATGGTTCACCTCTAAAGTGTCGTTGCATTCCTCGAACAGGAGTCTTCTCGCCATGGAAACCTAAAAAAAGGAGACGAGGAGTTAGCAAGAAGCAAGAATAACCTGCAAAAGAAAATGAGGCATGAACTACCAATACCTTTGCCGCATAGCTACAGGTTAAAGCCAACATCTAGAAGGGAGATGAGTCCTTGACGGCCACAAATGTGTGTGGGGTGACACAATCCCTCGCTTTAAGCTTGTCAAGGAATTCTCTTTCCTTGACTTGGAAAGTCGTGGCTTCCCCCCTAAGCCGCTCAAGCTCAACAAGCCTGGCCTCTTTCTCCTTCTCTGTAAGCTTGGCCCTAGCCATAACATCTTCCTTCACTGTCTCCGCAGCGTGCTAATTTCGATGGTTCGCCTCTAAAGTGCCGTTGCATTCCTCGTGCAAGAGTCTGCTTGCCATGGCAACCTGAAAAGAGGAGACGAGAAGTCAGCAAGAAGTAAGAATAACTTGCAAAAGAAAAGGAGGCGCGAACTACCGATACCTTCACTGCGTAGCTACAGGTTAAAGCCAACATCTAGGAGGGAGATGAGTCCTTAACGATCACAAATGTTTGTGGGGTCACAAAATCCCTGGCCACTGCGGCCGCAACACCAATATGGTCAGGAAGTTGGTCAATCAGCTCATCGACCACAGCTTTTACCACTTCATCTGTTTTCTTATTCTTTGGTTGGGACGAGCCAAGTTTGCTCCCCCTATAAGCACCTGCCTCGCTAGTAGGGGCAGATTTCTTCTTGGTCAAGTCTTTGGCTACTTCTTTTCGAAGGCTGCTAGCTTGCATGGCGACCTCTTTGCCCGAGCCTATTTGTTGCTTGGGTGCTTTATTTTTTTCTGAACCTCTAGTTGGTTCTAACGCTTTCTTTGCTGGCCTCTTTTGGGGCTCCATAATGCTTTTCCTACCAAGTGTCTTAGTGGCAATTGCATGCTTCTTCACGCTTGGGCCTCCCCCAAGCTCGCCATTGCCACACTTTGAGCTAGCAATTTTCACGGGCTACTTTGGCCTGAAGCAGCCAAAGCCTTCATAATGTCTGTGAAGGCAACCGTTTTCTTCTTTTTTGGCTTTTCGACCCACATTTTTGCAAGAAAAAAGGCAAGAGAATTAGCAATCTATTTTGCGCAGGAAAACAAGTGCAAACAAGCAACAACTTAACGTTTCTCCAAAAGTGCTAAGAAATTAGCCTCGTCTCGATAGAAGTCGTACGCTTTCAGGTGAGGAAGCATAAGAAGCTCATTGACGTTGCGTTGATTGTCTAAAAGATCGCTAAAATGCTACAGCCTCTGTAAGCTCGCGGCTGAAAGATAACTTTGCTCGATGTTAACTGCAAAAATAAAATAGGACAATCAGTTAGAATGTACAGCTCAAGAACAATCCTCACACATACAGGGGAAGCCCAAGCCTTACTCGCTTCCATAATGAAGACATCGATCTCATGGGCTTCGTAGAAAAAGAACCGTGAATCTCAATGTGGAACTTTCTTTGGGACGTCGATCAACCCATTAAAATGTACTCTCCTCGCTTTGGAAAGGTAATACGTCTAGTCTAGCTCTTTTTTGAGCATGTACAAGTGGATGAGTTCTTTGGCGGATGGCTCACCCAATTCACCAATCATGTACGCAATGTACATCATGATAATGATCACGTAAAAGTTGGTCGTCTATTGAAGAGGAACAATATCGAACCACCTCAATATGTTATTGATGAAGTTGTGCAGGGGATGGATACCTTGCACCTAAGAAGAGTCTCAGAGGTTGCTACCCATCCATGTGGGTGGTTCTTCCAAGAACATTCTTCTGGAACCATCAAATTAAGCTGTGGTGTATAGGCCGCTCTTATGCGTTCGAAATCCTCGAGGATAATCGAGGATTGTGGTTCTCTTCGTAGCCTATGGGCTAGAGACGGCGGAGATTGGGCTAGCTGCACGATCGGACAAGCCCACAGCGTCGGGGTTCAAGCTTCGAGCGATGAATTCTTCAGAGACCTTAGGGTACACATCCCCAAGGGCTGTCGAGCCTACCAACGAATCAAACATTTGGTCTATGGTACGACTACTGAAGGAAGACATGGTTGTAGCTCGCTTCTGGGTACCTGAAAAAAAGAAACGAACATATATTAGAGCTCAAACAAATCAACGACCATTCCACACTGGCTTTTATTTCAGACACTTAAGATAGCTTGTGCAATATGATGAAGGTACGCGACCCACCCATGATATTGACAGCCACCATGTTAAAACCCTTTAAAACTTGAGACCGCCAGAAACACAATTAAAAACCATACTAAAACCTTAAGACATTCAATGTGGCCACTATAGCAGCCACCCTATGACGCGAAAATCAAGAAAACAGAAGAAGATAGGGGAAACAGCCTTACCGAAATAAGGAAAGTATTGGAAACTCATGAGAAAGACCACCGCAATGACGTAAGAACAACGACAAAGGAGAACCAGAGTCAGAGTAACTTTCAAAGTGACTATTCTAAGATTTTTCGCCACCTTTTATAGTGGTTAGCATGCGAGACGAAAGGACAGAGTTTAATCATGGCTGTCGACTTACAGTCGATCTTACCCTTTCATTCATCGAGCAATCTCAGCCTATGGACGTGGCCACGTGTCAACCATCTGCGAGGAGCGACAAACCGTCAGATTGCTATATTAATAACCATCGTCGCACGTCGCCTTGACTTTGCGCATGAACAATGCGTGACGAAATATAACTGATAAAGGCTACCGCATTTAATGCAGGACGACCATGCAGAAATTACCTTTATACCTTGACTGTTCATATTTTGAGTTTTAACAGGTACCGTGAGGAATAAAGATCCAAGTGTTAGGTACATCGGCCAAGCATAAGGTCGATCATGGGGGCCTAGTCGAGCATCAAACACTAAAGGGTAGATGTTGTGTGTGATTTTTCCGCCAAGCTCAGGCCAACTCAAGGATATAACGCGACCTCGACAACTATAATTGATTAACGCAGCACAAGCTTGTCGAGATATAATTCGATCCAGCATAAGCTAGTCGCGAACAATTCAAGGAATCATTCAATCAATCTCCAGATTACTGCAGATCCCAGATATTATAGGAATGACATGATCAATAGTTATCACTGCACAATCATAGTGTCCAATCGCGAGAATATCTGAATTGTGATTCAGATCAATTGTAATCTCCTTAATTCTGCTCTTTTCTTTCTACAAATCTTGTATAAAAACCCCCTCAAACGATGAGGAAAATGTTACAATTTTCAGATAAGAATTGCATTGTAAGCTCTCACAGCAAATACAAAAACACATTGGACGTAGGCTATTAACCTCGTTGAACCACTTTAAAAATCTCTTTGTTTTTAATTCATTTCATTCATATTCATTGCTGATTTTCACTAATCACGCACACATCAGTTCCAATCCTGGCAATGTCTATCAAATCATGCTAGTTGGTGTAGAATTCTGTATCAACACTCTTTGACCGTCAAGCCACTCGTTTCAATATTGCTACTACCAACCCACTTCTTACCTCCCACTAACACAAATATCACAATCACAATACCTATTTATGATCTTTCTCTGTTGGACAATTAACTTGACATTCAAGTTATATCAGCATTATGCAATCGGAGGTAGAGGCATGAAGAAACTGCCCATGAAAAGGTTTTATAGATACTTGAAGCCAGGAGCATTGGCCCAACTTAGGTACACAAAGATAAGTGCAACTGCAAGGTCTCCAAAGAATGACTTGTTGATAATTATCATATCACCCCGAAAGCCACCATCGTTGCCCAATGGAGACAATGTGGCAAGCCAAGTGGAGTGTATTCCATGTTTTGCTTTGAGAATCATCAAAGGCCCTCAGTGTCTCCTAAGTAAGAAACTCATGGCAGTTACACCTGTATTTTCATAAATGATATGTCGATATCATATACGGTGAAACATTATTTAGGATGTGAAATTATTTAGGACGAACAATATTACTCTTTAAGTAATATGCCTTTAGGACGAATAAGATTTCAAAGACTAGATTAGCCTCTAATCTTAATTTTTCAGGTTAACCTTTTAAATGATATAAGATGCAATTATTATTAGTAATATATGTTTAATAAACATTTAAGTATGATTGTTGCCCATATAAATAAGAGAATTTCTTTTTCTAATTAAATTGGAGATATTACTAGGAAAGAGTACGAATTAGTATTAATTGGCAGTTGATATGTATCATATTGTTGTGTGTGATTTTTCTGCCAAGCTTGGGCCAACTTAAGGATATAGCTCAACCCAGAATGAGTTCTGCCACTATGATTGATCGACCCAACATAAGCTAGTCACGAACAATTTAAGGAATCATTCAATCAATCCTCAGATTACTTCAGATTCCAGATATTGCAGGAATGACTGGATCAATAGTAATTACTGTGCAATCATAGCACCCAATCGCGAAGATATCAGAATTATGATTCAAATCAGTTGTAATCCCCTAAATTTCGTTGGTACCAATCTTGTATATAAACCCTCTCAGACAATGAAAAGGGGGTTACGAATTTCAGATAAAAATCGCATTGTAAGCTCTCACAGCAAATACAAAAACACAGTGGACGTAAGCTGTTACCCTAGCCGAACCACTTTAAAAATCTCTTTGTTCTTAGTTCATTTCATTCATATTCATCGCTGATTTTCACTAATCACGCACACATCAGTTCCGATTCTAGCAAGGTCGATCAGATCACGCTGGTTGGTGCAGAATTCTGTATCAACATTTTGGCGCTAGAAGGAGGGCCTCCGCCAATATTTCAAATATTCCGGCACACGTTCATCACAATTTATTTGTTCTAGGACCAAAATGGTATACACCAAATCGAAAACTATCATAAAAAATCACGAGAATGTGGAAACCACCCACCAGGAGGTGCAACAGGAGACTGCTGGACGCCGACCACTTATGCCACCAACTCAACACACCGCGAACAACCAGGGGGCAGGGATGTCAGCCCCCGAGAACGACAAGTTGATGGAGATGATCAGGACAATGGTTGCACAGGCAGTGCAACAAAACGTGGCTGAGTTGAGGAACCAACAACCAGTTGCCCAGAACCTCGACCGACTGCGTTTCACCAACGCAAACCCAACAGGTATGAATTCTGTAGGTGGACAGTCTGTTTCGTCACCACCAAGGGACGATTAACACCTTCAACCTTGCAGGCAACACTCCACGCATAAGTGTGAGTCCTGCAGGCAAACAAACCCCTGGAGGCGGTCGGGGAAGCAACTGTTGAGGGAAAGTGAAGGCGACGGACACCATCAAGAAGCTCAGCAATATCCCCAGCGTTAGCGTTCTAGTTTTAACCCACGCCCAAGGCAAGATCGATCTTAACAGGCTTGTAAAACGAGTCATATGCGTCAATCTGGTAATGATCGATGTCACGAGCAACGCACTGACGAGCATGATAGCACATATTAACCCAGCCATTATGACTTGACCTCGTGCATCAATGCGCACGTTGGAGGAGCTTCACAAGCAACAAACTTGTTGACTCATTTGCTCGAGGTAAGGCTTAACAAAGCCAGCCAGGGCAACCAAAATGAAGACTTAGATTGCATGTAGATGATGCTTGATGATCTAAGAACTCGCCAAAACAATGTGGCAAAGGAAGTACTAAGTTCCCCCTTTAAGGAGAAAGTTTGTCAGGCCCCACTCCCACAAGGGTTTAGGGCGCCGGAAAGCAAGTTCGACGGGAGAGGGGACCCTAAAGACCACCTTAACAACTTCAATGACTTGATGGAGCTACACCAGATCAGTGACTTAGCAAAATGTCGGTGCTTCATAGTCATATTAGTCGGAGATGCCAAGAGGTGGTACAAAAGGCTAAAGGCAAACTCCATTAACTTTTGGCAACAATTTTCCTCGCTGTACTTATAGAAATTTTAGGCGAAGAGGCAGTTCGCGATACTTGAGTAACATTTGCCAAGAGCTAGACAAATCACTGACTCGTATTTAACGAGGTTCCAGAATGAGCAAACAAAAGTCTCTGACGCCCTCGAAGAATCCATTCGAACTCTGCTGATCGTAGGGATCAGAACTAACATGAAGCTGTGGAAAGAGTTCCAAAGTGAAGAACATGTGAGCCTGGCCAAATTCTACCAGATGGCCATGAAATACCGATGAGTAGAGAGCTCGTTGGCAACACTAGCAAGAAGCTCAATGCGGGGGGTCCTGCACAGGAGACAAGATCTCCCATCAGATAAGCGTGGGGGTTAAGATCGCAACGACATGGATCACAACAGGTCCCAAAAGAAACAAAGGATAGATAACCGTGATGATAGGCAACCTTTCCCGCGGTATGCAGAATACACCCCCCTTACTAAAGACATCGCCCACATCTATAAAGTGTTTTGAGAGGCAAAAAGACTGCCCACTCCAGAGAGGATGAGGGGGGCCCCCAGGTAGAAAAGATCGGTAGAAATATTGCCAGTACCATAGGGATGTCGGGCACAACATGAATGATTGCCGAGCCTTGAAAGACGCCATCGAAGACCTGATAAGAATGGGTCACTTAAAAGAATTTGTGAAGGCCAAACCAGCTCGCTAAAATCCTGGCGAGCAAAGTAGCCAGGCCCTAGGACAGGTTCAAATTGCAGCCCAACAGGCTCAACCAAACCCCAATGAAGTCCTTGTGAATATGATCTACGAAAGACTCGACATATCAGGGAGCTCGAGACGGGCTCACGAGTAATATGCTTAGGAAGCGAGGATGGACTCAGTCCCCCGAATAATGAGTTGCGAAAAGGAAGCCACACAAGGGGCCCAAACAGGAAAGTGAGGTAATGGGGTTCACAGTCGACGAGTGTGAAATATCCCCAAGTTATAATCATGACGCAATTGTAATCATGGCTAGGATCGGCAATGCAAGAGTGTTAAGGGTTATGATCAACAACGGGAGCGCGACAAACATCATATTCTTAGGAGCCTTTCAAGGAATGTGATTCACAGAAAGGAACTTATGAGCATGTCCCTCGCCATTGTATAGGTTCACCGGGGACAGCTTGGTTCCCAAAGGTACTATCGATCTTCTTGTAACTCTAGGGGTACTACCAAAGGTCAGAATAGTGATGACCGAATTCTTAGTAGTTGACTGCTGGACCACGTACAACGTCATCATTGGAAGGCCAATCATGGATGATTTAAGCGCAGTCACATCGGTGCATTGCCAAACGATGATATTTTCAACTTTCAGGGGAGTCACGACGATCAAGAGCTGCACCAAAGAATCTTGAGAATGCTATAATCGGGTTATAAACGCCGCACAGAAATGGCTGCACCCAAAGTGTAATGATCATCGTAGCATCCAAGCCAAACATCGAGCCGCTAGAGGGCATTATAGATCCTCGCATCTACAAAGAAGAGCCCGCAACGGGACCAACCGAAGAGCTGTTAGAAATAAGTGTCAGCGAGGAATATCCAACTCGCATGCTGAAAATCAGTAACAGCTTGACTAGAGAAATGGTCAATAATCTAGTCAGGTTCCTGAAGAGAAACCTCAACGTATTCGCATGGGTGCACGCTGATATGGTTGGGATCAGCCCCGAGGTAATGTGCTATAGGTTGAACCTCGACCCACAAGCTCGGCCCACAAGGTAGAAAAGAAGGGCTATAGATGTAGAGCACTCTTAAGCGCTCAAGGATGAAGTTGGCAAACTCTTAGAAATCAACTTCATCAGGGAAGTCAAGTACCCGGACTGGCTTGCCAACTCAGTCCTAGTCAAGAAGTCGAATGGCAAGTGGCAGATTTACATTGACCTCACGGATCTGAATAAGGGATGTCCAAAAGACAATTTTCTACCACCACGGATTGACCAACTAGTAGACGCGACAGCGGGAAACGCACTACTTAGCTTTATGGATGCATACTTGGGATATAACTAGATCTTGATGTATCAGCTCGATGAAGGACATACTTCTTTTATTACTAACCGTGGAATCTATTGTTACAGGGTTATGCTGTTTGGCCTCAAGAATGCTCGGGTGACCTCCTAACGCTTGGTGAACAAAATGTTTGCCAACCAAATTGGTCGACCCATGGAAGTATACATCGATGACATGCTCGTCAAATCAAAGGTTGCCGAAAGTCAAATTGAGCAGTTGGGGGAAATGTTTGACATCCTCAAAAAGTATTAAATGAAGCTCAACCCGCTGAAATGTGCTTTTAGGGTAAGCTCGGGAAAATTCCTAGGCTTCCTTGTGAACCAACGGGGTATATAAGCTAACCTGGAGAAGATTCAAGCCCTGCTTAACATGAAAAGCCTAACTAGCATAAAGTAGGTACATAGCTTGATTGCACGTGTGGTCGTGCTTAGTAGGTTCGTTTCTTGAACTATGGACAGGTGTTTACCATTTTTTAGGACCTTGAAGGGGAAGAAGGGTTTCAAATGGACATATGAGTGTGAAAAGCCTTCCAAGAGCTGAAAAAACACCTCGAACAACCTCCCCTACTGTTAAAGCCCATCTAAGGTGAGCCGCTACTACTATACTTGTCAGTATCAAAATCCGCTGTCAGCGCAGCGTTGATATACAAAGAGGAAGGAATACAATGGCCAGTGTATTATGTGAGCAAGAGACTACTCGACGCGGAGACAAGGTACCCAGAGATGGAGAAGCTCGCTTACGCCCTTGTTGTTGCTGCTAGAAAGCTGCGACCCTATTTTCAGGCACATCCATCCATGTGTTGACAAATTTCCCTTTAAAGAAGATAATGTAGAAGCTCGAGGCACCGGGTAGACTGATCCAGTGGACGATGGAGATGAGTTAGCACGACATCAAGTATATCCCGAGGACATCGATCAAAGGCCAGGCCGTGGCGAATTTTATATCAGAGTTCTGCTATCAACCAGAGGCCAAGCCAAGCCTGCCAGAGGCAGATACCTCGAGAGAGATCGAGCAACGAAAACAAAAGAGTGACGACTTATGGCTATGGAATCTGTACGTAGATGACTCCTCGAATGAAAAGGGAGCAAGAGTGGGCCTCTTGCTCGAAAGTCCAAAGGGAGACCCAATCAGAGCTGCAGTAAGGTTCGGGTTCAACGCCTCCAATAACGAAGTTGAGTATGAGACATTGCTCGCAGGTATCCGTCTCGCCAGGGAAATGGAGGCAAAGTCCATCAAGATCTATATTGACTTGCAGCTCGTGGTCCATCAAGTTATTGGGGAATACCAGGTAAAGGAAGATAGAATGGCATCCTACCTCTAGCAAGTAGAGACCGAGCTCGGACAGTTTAGATTCTTTACCATTCATCAGATCCCAAAGGAAGAAAACTCGCAGGCAGATGCATTGGCTCGCTTGGCCTCAACAATAAGAAAGCCGATTCAATCCCAGTTAAATTCCTCCTGAAACCAAGCATCTCCGCTCCACAAGATCCAGTATTAACTACAAGTCAAAGGTATAGCTGGATGAATGCAATCACCACCTACTTGAAGGATGACACACTGCCAGAGGACAGAACCAAAGCTAGAGCACTCCGCACAAAGACAGCTTGATACACACTCATCAATAATAGACTGTACAAGCATGGGTTCAATGTACCGTTGCTGCGATATGTTGACCACGAGGATACAAATTATGTTCTAAGAGAAATACACGAGGAAATTTGCGAAAACCATGCAGGAGACAAATCTCTAGCTTACAAGGTACTTTGCCTGGGATATTACTAGCCAACGGTTTATGATGATGCAGCAGACTATGTCTACAGATGTGACAGATGCTAGAGATCTACAGATATTCTGTGAGCTCCACCGCAAGAATTAACTACTCTGACAAGCCTATGGCCATTCGTGATCTAGGGATCGACCTTATCGGTCCCTTGCCTCAGGGAAAATGAGGCGTTAAATTCGTAGTAGTTGCGGTGGATTATTTCACTAAGGGGGTAGAACCCGAACCACTGACAACAATAACATCGAGCAGGCTGAAGGATTTTGTCTATAAGAACATAATTTTTTGGTTTGAGATTCCCCACACAATAATAACTGACAATGGGAAGCAGTTTGACAGCGAAGATTTCAGGACCTTCTGCGAGCGACTCAGCATCAAGAAGAGTTTTGCTACCGTCTATCGGTCTCAAGCCAACGAATAGGTAGAGACTGTGAACAAAGTAATCAAGCACACCATAAAGAAGAAGCTCGACGACCTCAAAGGGAGATGGGCAGACGAGCTGGCAGAAGCTTTATGGTCATACAGAACGACTGCCAAGAGTTTGATAGGCAAAAGCCCATTTTCTTTATCTTATGGATGTGAGGCCATGGTTCTGGTTGAAGTAGGAATCCATTCGTTCTGAAGAAAAGCCTTTGATGAAGGAGCAAACAAAGACTTTCTCCACCTGAGGCTAGACCTGATCGAAGAACATCAGGCCAAATCTTAGTTAAGGCTCGCCTTGTATCAACAGTAAGCCAAACGATACCTCAATACCAAGGTAAAAAGTAGAGACTTTGAAGTGGGTGATCTAGTCCTCAGAAAGGTCGTCTAGGGTACTCAAAACCTGAACTTGGGGGCACTTGGGCCCGAATGGGAGAGTCCCTTCAGGACATCTGAAAAGCTCGCACTAGGATCCTTTCACCTAAACTCCTTAACGGCAAAGCAATAATGTGAGCTTGGAATGTCGAGCACTTGCAAAGGTATTAAAAATAAGGAGCTCGAGTTTCACTTGTTTTTATGTTCTGCATTCACATTCGTTGTAAGGCCATTCATGGCCAAAATACTTTATCAATAAACAAGATATTATTCATTATTTTCTTTGATTCATTGTTAACATCTTAAGAGCATTAGCATTTTACTGAATCGCGATCTAAGCAATGGTATTTAAAAAAAAAAAACTCGGAGTCAAAAGTCTAGGAAAGGCAGCTTATCTCGAACAAGCCACGCTAAATCCAACTCCTTGAGGGTGAAACATCCCCAAATCGATGAAGTTAAACTTGAAATTAATTTTTTTTAGGAAAAAATACGTCGAAGGAAATCTGCCTTAAGCCGAAGCCCAAAAAACTTGAAAAGGGCGATAAAGTATGAAATCGAAGATGAACGACGCATAAGATTTCCTTGAACAAATCCAAAAAAGCTTACTAAGAAGCGAGCTACGCGTAACTTTAAGCAAAGTCGGATTTTAGTGTTACAAGTCTTATTAAGACGACAAATCAACTCCATAAAAGTATAATAAATATTGCTCGACATGGAAACGATAAAAGTTTTTTTCATTGATTGAGTTTAATTATAGAAGCAATAACAAAAAAAAAAAAAAAAAAAAAAAAAAAAAAGAGAGGGAGAGAAAATGACTCTTCAGTGGGTGGGGGAGCAGGAGCTTCATCCTCGTGTCCAGGAAGGTCATCGCCAAGAGGAAAAGATGGCTCGTCAACAAGAGGAACGGTGACTTCTTCTCCAAGGTCGGGAACCTCAGTTGATGGAATTATGGTCAGAGGAATTGGATCCTCGACCTGGAGCTGGGGCTCGCACTCCTTCTCGCCTCCTTCGACCTCCCCTTAGTCCTCGCCCTCTTTCTCAGACTCCTACAAGTAAATATGGATCTCCCTCCGAGCTTCGACCCTCATCCTTTCCACTTCTTTCTGATAAGCTCAGGGAAGGAAAGAGAAGTTGATTGAAGGATAGGCTTCCTACAATTTTCGGACAAGAAAAATAGATGTTTCCTAAGCCCGAGTAGTAATGGCCTTGTTCAGCTCATCAATCTGAAGCCTGAGCTATCTAGCCTCAGCTTCGGCCTCTTGGCGACTCGTTACCTCCTGCCCAAGGTCGAGCGAAGACTGTTTGGACTTGGCCTCCTAGCTCGCGATAGCCTTCTGAGTCGAGGATAGCTTATATTTCAGTTTGTTGTTGGCACCCCGCTGCTGTGCCAAAGTCTCTGCGACCTTTGTTGCATTAGCTTTTGCCTTAGCCCGAGTAGCCTCGCTCGCTTTCAGCTTGTCAAGGAATTTCATTTCCTTGACCTGGAAGGTTACGACTTCCCCCTTGAGCCGCTTGAGCTCAGCACGCTTGACCCCCTTCTCCTTCTCTGCAAGCTTGGCCTTAGCCAGAACATCCTCCTTTATCATATCCGTAGCCTGCCATTTCCGATGGTTTGCCTCTAAAGTGTCATTGCATTCCTCGTACAGAAGTTTGCTGGCCATGGCAACCTGAAAAGAGAAGATGAGTAGTCAACAAGAAGCGAGAATAGCATGCAAAAGAAAATGGGGCATGAACTACTGGTACCTTCGTTGCATAGCTGCAAGTTAAAGCCAACATCTGGGAAGACGAGTCCCTGACGGCTGTGAATGTTCACGGGGTGACGCAATCCCTGGCCACCACAGCCCCAACACCGATATGGTCAAGGAGTTGGTCGATCAGTCTGTCGACCACAGCTCAGGCCGTTTCGTCCGCTTTCTTCTTCTTTGGCTGGGACGAGCCAGGTTTGCTCCCCCCAGCAACACCTTCCTTACTAGCGGGAGCAGAGTTCTTCTTGGCTAAGCCTTTGGCCGCTTCTTTTTTAAGGCCACCAACTTGTGTGGCGACCTCTTTGCCAAAGCTATCATGCCGCTTAGGTGCTTTATTTTTTCCTGAGCCTCCAGTTGGCTCGGACATCTTCTTCGCTGGCCCCTTTTGGGGCTTCGTAACGTTTTTCCCGCTAACTACCTTAGTGGTAGTCACCAGCTTCTTTGTGTTTGGGCCTCCCCTAAGCTCACCACCGGTATGCTTCGAGTCGGCAATGTCTGCGGGCTGCCTCATCCTTGAAGCAATCAGAGCCTTCGTGACGGCCGCAGAGGTAGCCATTTTCTTCTTTTTTGGCTTTTCGGCCCACTTTTCTGCAATGAAAAAAGCAAACGAGTTAGCAATCTATTTGTGCGGGAAAGCAAGTGCGAGCAAGTAACAACTTAACCTTTCTCCAAAAACGTTAGAAAATTGGTCTTGTCCCAATAAAAGCCATACGCTTTTAGGTGAGAAAGCATAAGAAGCTCGTTAACGTTGCGTTGATTGTCCGAAAGATCGCTAAAACGCTGCAGCCTCTGTAAGCTCGCAGCTGGAAGATAACTCTGTTAGAGTAGGTGCCTTAAAGCCAATCTATTATTATAAAATTGACTCATAATAAATGTTTATTTATCAATAAAAGGCATATTCTTCTATATCATGTAAATCATAGTTATATGTAATGATATATGTCCGTAGGATGGTAGAACCGTGATGAGAGTATCAAGTGTTTCAAATCTTAATAGTGAGAACCCTATGATCACATATGGTGGCCATTCTAGAAACGTCCGTAACCCCAATATTATTCTGACCAAGGACACAAATAATACGGTAAGACTATCATAGTGTTGAATGACCCTGTCGAAAGACAGTGATTGATCTCACTTGTCAATGTTATTTGCCGATAACCTGGTGCAACGCATGGGTGATTGCTAGAGGCAAGTTCACTTGACAGACCCACCAGAGGATTCCATATGGATGGTAACCCTAGTGTCTATAGAATAAATCCTCTAACGGATGGTGGTGCATGTGATCCTTAGACTTGAGATCACCGGAGTGCCTTATTCACCAATTGGTGTAGTTTGACACTAGCCCAACGTAGTTCTATTAACAGCTATCAATACAGTAGTGATTGACTACATTGAGAAGTGTATCGAGACTATGGTAGATCGACAAAGGATTCATCACTCTTGGGTATGAGAGAAGTTATCTCACTGGGTAATTCAGTAAATGACAGTGACACTAAATCTGTGGCCACGGTAGGATTGAGTTGTTGCTCAATCCAATTTATTATTCTGGTCATTGGTCCAATAACTAAATACAAACATGTTGAGGATATTTAAGGTTGACACTATATCTGTACCTTAGTCTCGATGAGATAACATATGATGAAAGGATTTGATTGCACAGTAACCATATCGTTGATAGGCTGCAGTTTCGCTGAATTCAAATATATCGGGTGGCCATGATATCTTGCTAGGGGCCAATCTTGGTATGTGTGTAGTGAGACGATTAATTGGTATTAATCGTGATACTACACATTGCCGATATGATGAGGAGCCTACGGGTCACACACTTAGAAGATAATTTAATAATCGTTTTTGCGAAATGGGTATTTTTGTCTTTTATGACAAAAGGGTATTTTGGTAATCTCACAGTGCAATTAAATTTGCTAAGGTTGTTGCATGTATTTAATTTTAATATTTAAATTAAAATTAGTAAGATTATATTTAAATATATGTGTGCATGTATTTAAATAGATTATTTTTATTAATAATTAAATGTTAATATATTATTATATATTAATTGATTTTAATTATATTAATAATTAATTAAAATTAAAATACCATAAAGGGTGTGTTTGGTTGCAAGGGTGAATTAAGGTTGGAGCCATTGACTATTCCTTATTGGAATAAGGTTTTAATTGTTGTACTACATAAGTGCAACTTAAATTAAAACAAAGGATGATGAATATTCAATAATTAAAACCCTAACCACCCTTTTATTCTCTCTCTCACGCCTCACTCATTGATTGAAGAGAAACACTATTTCTCTTCTTGACTCATTGAAAACCTTGATTCTTGAAGCCATGAAGAAGATCTAGTAAATCCCTTGATAGTTCTACGGATTATCTTCGTGTGGACGACGTGAGTGCGATTCTACTTTGAATCAGGAGCGAAATCAAATTAGAGATATTGAAGGAGCCTCCAAACGTTGGTAATGTATTCCGAATCCTTGTATGGGTTAGACTTTGATTTATTAAGATTTTGTTTACACTGTTTCGTTTATAATGTTATAATCTTGCCCGGATTTTGAGTCGTTAATGTGATGATCAAATTCGTTTTGTTTTATATTCTGTCTTTTTCTGCTGTGCAAATCTGTTCACTCACTTACAAACTCTACTCGACGTTAACTGCAAAAAACAAGACAGGACGATCAGTTAGATGTACAGCTCAAGAACAATCCTCGCACAAAAACAAGAAGCCCGAGCCTTACTCGCTTTCGCAGCAAAGACACCGGTCTCTCAGGCTTCATAAAAAAAGAACTGTGAATCCCAGTGTGGAACTTTCTTCGGGACGTCAACCAACCCGTTGAAACGTACTCTCCTCGCTTTGGAAAGGTAGTACATTTGGTCTTGCCCCTTTTTGAGCCTGTAAAAGTGAACGAGCTCTTCGACGGACGGCTCGCCCAAGTTAGCGATCATATACGCGATGTACATCGCAATAATGATCACGTAAGAATTGGCCGTTAGTTGAAAAGGAACAATGTCGAGTCGCCTCAACACGTTATCGATGAAGTAGTGTGGGGGAATGGATACCCCGTATTAAGAAGAGTCTCAAAGGTGGCTACCTATCCATATGGGGGGTTATTATAAGAATATCTCCTCAGAACCATCAAGTTAAGCTACGGCGCGTAGACTGCTCTTATGCGTTCAAGATCCCCGAAGGTGATCGAGGATTGTGGTTCTTTTTGTAGCCTATGGACTGGAGACGGCGGGGAGTGAGCCAGCAAGCAATGAATTCTTCAGAGACACCGGGAGACACATCCCCAAGGGTTGTTGAGCCTACTGGCGAATCAAACATTAGGTCTATGGTAAGACTACTGGAGGAAGACATGGCTATAGCTCGTTTTTGGGTACCTGAAAAAAGAAACGAACATGTGTTAGAGCTCAAACAAATCGGTAACTATTCCACACTTGCTTCTATTTCAAGCACCCGAGATAGCTCGCACAATACAATGAAGGTACGCGACCTACCCGAGATACCAACGGCCACTGCGTCAAACCTCACAAAAACCTGAGACCATCAAAGACACAACCAAAAACCCTACTAAAACCTTAAAACATCTAATGTGGCCACTACAGTAGCCACCCTTTGACACAAAAATGAAAAAAATAGAAGAAAATAAGGAAAATAGCCTTACCGGAATAAGAAAAGTGTTGGGAACTCATGAGAAAGACCACCGCAACGACGTAAGAACAACGACAAATGAGAACTAGAGTCAGAATAACTTTCGGAGTGACTACTCTGAGGTTTTTTGCTACCTTTTATAGTGGTTTGCACATGGGAGACGAAGGGGCGGGGTTTAATCAAGGCCGTCGACTTACAGTTGATCCTGACCTTTCGTTCATAGAGCAATCTCAGCCTGTAAATGTGGCCACGTGTCAACCATCTACAAGGAGCGACGAACCGTCAGATTGCCTTAATGATAACCGTCGCTGCACGTTGCCTTGACTTTGCGCGTGAACAACTGTCGTCGCCCACACATGATGAAACATAACTGACAAAGGCTGCAGCATTTAATGCGGTACGACCACGCAAAATTACCTGTATGCCCTAACTGTTCATACTCTGAGTTTTGACAAGTACCATAAGGAATAAAGATCCAAGTGTGAAGTACGTCGGCCAAGCACAAGGTCGACCATGGGGCCCAGTCGAGCACACACTTGGGGACTCACTGTTGAAGCCGAGCTTGACATCAAATCGAGCAATAGTCTTCAAAGCCTGAAACGAGCATCAAACACTAGGGGCAGATATTGTGTGTGATTTTTTTGTCTAGCTCGGGCCAACTCAAGTATATAGCTCAACCTAGAATGAGCTCGGCAACTATGATTGATCAACCCAACATAAGCTCGTCAAGCTATAGCGCTCGACCCAGCATAAGCTAGTCACGAACAATTCAAGGAATCATTCAATCAATCCCCAGATTACTTCAAATCCAAGATATTGCGGGAATGACTGGATCAACAATAATCACTGCGCAATCACAGCGCCCAATCACGAGGATATCAGAATTATGATTCGAATAAGTTGTAATCCCCTAAATTTCGTTTCTTCCTTTGTACCAATCTTGTATATAAACCCTCTCAGACAATGAGGAGGGAGTTACAAATTTCAGATAAAAATCGCATTGTAAGCTCTCACATCAAATACAAAAATACAGTGGACGTAGGCTATTAACATGACCGAACCACTTTAAAAATCTCTTTGTATTTAGTTCATTTCATTCATATTCATCGCTGATTTTCACTAATCACGCATACATCGATTTCAATCTTGGCAAGGTTAATCGGATCACGCTGGTTGGTGCAAAATTCTTTATCAACACAAATTATATTTAAATTGTTGTATCAATTATGCTTTTCAGTAGGAGTGTAGTCGAATCGAGTAGCTCCTCGACTCGAATCAAGACTAGGCTCGATTCGCAAAATCGCAAGCCGATCGCGTGTTCGAGTCATGATCGAAGCTCGCAAAAGTAATCTAGTTCCCAGCTCGACTCGACTAACTTGCGAACTGCAAAAAACTTGCATCGTCATTCGAGCACCGTAAAGCTTGAAAGTCGATCGCTTGTGTGACAAAACATTTACCCTAAAACAAACAACAACACTCGCAAACTCCCTAATTTCATCTATCCTTCAAACTTTCATTGCACCGCCACCGTCGTGCTGCCTTCATTACACCGAAAAGTCTGAAATGCCACCATCGTGTTGGCTTCATTACACCATTGTCCAACCTTCATTCAGCTTGGGTTCCACTGCTATCCAATTTAAGGGCTCTGAAAGTTCGAATCTGACAATGAAGCTGCTACAATCAAAGGTGAGCTTGCATCTCTCAGCATTTGATTTTAATATAGTTTCATTTTCTGAAAATTTATTTGAGCTTTTTATGCTTTTATGTGTAATGGATATTGTAATAATTTTTATGCTTGGTTTCAGACAGATGCTCTTGGAATATTCATCTGGGCATTTTCAAGATTCCCAAGCTTCATTTTTCAAGTGTATTTCAATGCAATGTTGATTTTTAATGCTTTTCTTGGTCTGCTTTAAACACAAAAATAATGCCTCCAGTCTGATAATCTAATGAATAAGTCTATCCTTACAAAGACTTATACAAAGAAGCCTACAAAGTGAAGAAAAAAACAAAGAAAAAACGGAAAAAGAGAGAGAGAGAGAGAGAGAAAAATCATGAAAATCAAGGATGAGGATTATCTTTGTATGTCTCCTTTGTATTTGTCTTTGTAAGACTAGCACTTCTCTAATCTAATATACAAAATATTAGAGCCGAGCCGAGCTCGAGCACCCCTTATCCAATATCGAGTCAAGCTTGAGCTGACCACTACTCGGCTCAGCTCAGCTAAAAGTACACCCCTACTTTTCAGTGCTACAATAGAAGGTTAATTATCTGGCAAACAGTAGAAGTACTGTAACATATATCTCTGTAGGTAAATTTTATTTACTCCATCAGAATAATATATATATGGAAAGGTTTATAATATTAAAAGCAAGAGGTGATGAGACATTAAAAATGCTTATATATATATATCAGAGAATAAAGACTTGAAAAGCATTAATTAGATATGTATATATTATTATGATGGTTATTTGGATTAGTACAAGATGAGATATAGCGAAGCAAACCAGCATTTTAGTTTGCGACACTAAGAAAAGATTATGATTTCTCTTTCTTTTGCAAGCACAAAGAGGCAAACTATCCTAATTATTATGAATTTCAAAATGCCAATCAAAATAAAACTAACTTTGAATGAAGCCACAAGATAGTTCCATTAGCAGGATTGCAGCTTCTTCAACATCCTGCGTAAATACTTGTTTAAGAGCAGAATTCTGGCTCAAACTTAGAGCAAAATCCTTAAAGCAAAGCTTTCTTTGGGGCTGATGATGAGGAGGAGGATCTGGAGACTTATTGCATTGTTTTTTGTAATGTGCAATATGCGTTGTACGTGATTTCTTTTCCTTGTTTTGCACCTTAATCTTGGAGTCGGTGGCTGTAATTGTGCCATTTGCTGCTGCTTCCATGGCCCGTCTTGCCTTCCTTTGCCGAATACCACAAGCGTTACAAAGTGACTGCACCAATATATGTAAAAAGGTTTACTTTTGTATATATAATGCATTTGACAAATTATATATCAACTTTAGAATACCTTAAAAGTTTTGCAATAGAATTATAATGAAGAAAAATTAAGAACCTTGGGACCACGAGGGCCGCTCCTCCAAAGGGGTGTGGTGGTCGTGTTACAGTCTGCGCAGACTCTAATGGTGTTGTTGCTGTTATTAAAAGAACTGGTTTCGTTAGTATCATGCATCTGATATTGAAATTTTTGCCTTTGGGTAATTTTGACGGATTCTTCGGTTTCTGTGCAATTCGAGTTCATCATTTTTTCCATTAGTCTCATCTTCGAGGACATCCATTTAGCTGAACTGTTTTCAGTACTTGTATTTCCTTCTGTAGCCTCTCTTGTACACAACGACATGTTATATCCATTGGTTGCATCGTTCATCATCGGCCGAATTGAAGAAGATGAAACTACATGTACATCACTTGATCCTCCTTGAGCCATGTACTGATTAACCTAAGATCAATTGAAGTAAGAGATTATCATACTAATCAAAAGCCAATTTAAGCTACCCCGCATAATTAAGGACCGTGCTAATGATCGTGAGATAAAGCTAAGAAAATTGAATCAGAGAATATAAGAAACTAGCTAACTTTTGTGCTTTCCATTAATGAAAGATCTGACTAATAAAGGGTCAAATTAACAAAGGCCATAGATTTTTATATATGCTTATATATCTGATATACATTTCATGTACTATCACTCTATAATTAAGCTATGATCATGAGAGATACTTAGAAATTAACCTAATAAACTGGAGAATTATGACTAACACTTGAAGAATCACAAAAAGATCAAAGATCAGATGTAGGAGATAAATAATCAAATAGTAAGGTATTTGTAAAAGGAGAAGATGAAACCACGGGGAAAGAATTAAAGAAGGTAAATAATATAACTATTGTAAGTTCACGTGTTCTTGCCTTCTGATCATATTGTTGCGACTCTTCAATTATGGCCATTCTTTGATCTTGAGTTGCGCTAAACAAAGTAGGACATGAGCGAGAAGAAGGTGGTGGATGTGATGATGACAGGAACAGCTGCAAATGTTGTTCATGCTTTTGCTCTCCATCAAGTTCAAAAGAAGGGGGTGGTGGGTTCAGACAAACAGGAGTCATGGCGAGAGAGAAGAGATGATTGCGGAATTGTTGTCCAGCGAAGATGGACAATATGGAATGGGATAGGGCAAATTAAGAATATGATCACAAGGCTAAAAGAACCTAAATAAAAGGCAGTAAAGGGTGTTATAAAGAAGGAGATCAAATCAATAGAAAGGGGAAGAAAAAAAGAGGTAGAGGCCTGAAAGCCATTCACGTGACTTCATGTCACCCAAATAAAACGAGATAAACAAGACAAACTAAAAGGAGCTGTAGAATGCAACTACTCAACCCCAGTATGACAAAACCCTATCTGCACTATTTAATTTATCTAGCTAGCTTTATGTCTCTCATACCCAGTAAATATAAACTATATATATACTGTATATACTAATTTTTTTTTCTTCAAGCATTTAAGTTTTTATTCCCTACACATCACATGTCTTTATTTGTCCTCACAGTACTGTTCAAATCTCCATTAATGCAAAATATTCTGCCCTTGTAATACAAAAATTTTGCAACACATTAAATAAAGTAATTAATAAGAAATAAGTTTAGATGATTCGGATAATATTATATACGTATTTATAAATAAAATAAAAAAGTAGTTTCTTACTTAACCACAATCATTTAATTAACACGTATACGTTTATTCTTCTATGTAGAGTTTGTGGCTTCTTAAAGAAGAGAATCTGTATTTTCTTAGAAGAAGATGACAAATAGTGATATTTATAATAATACAATAATACTATATTTACAAAAAAATTTTACAAAGATTTTCATATAAAGTGGGGTGGCAGTAAAATAATGAAAGAGTGAAACAAAAAGTCAAACTCATTATATTCACTCTTTCATTCATTTTTTATTACATCACTTTGTATGCAGATCTTTATAAGATTTCTTTGTAAATGTAGCATCACTAATAATAATATAAAGAGGTTACATATTGTCCAAAGCATGGTTATTAGTATCCTACGATACGCAATACGTATCTTACGATATGATTTGATACGGGTCGTCAATGATACGTATCACAGAGTGTATCCTAAACATTTTGATGTGTTGATATATATCCTATGATACGATACGTATCTATTCATGTCTTTAAAAATATCATTACAAATTGACATGACTTTATTAAATCCAAAAAAAAAAAAAAAAAAATTCAGGTAGGATCCAAGTCACCCAACCTGGTTCATTAAATTTACTCATTTTGCATGGAGAAAGTGAAAGAGGAAGATGTGTTTCCCATTTTACGTGATAATAATAACAATACATATATTGACATTGATCTTGGAAATGATATGCATGGTTGAAAGAAAATGATATAGATTCTTAATTTTGTATTAATTTTGATTATGTAATATCATAATTTAAAGTCAATAATACCACAAAATTCGTTAATTAATCATATGGATGATATTAATTTTTAGATAAATTTATCATTTTATTAGTTTTTTTGAAAAATATATACGATACGATACGATATGTGATACACGATTCGAAAAATTAGGTTTTCATACACGATACATATGTAATTTGGCAACCATGGTCCAAAGTTTTAAGATCGTAATTTTAATTTTCTTTCCTCTGCGTGTGGCAGAGTGCAGAAGAGAAGATACATATCTAGCCGTTTGGGTTCGTAATAGCCAAGATAAAGTCGATCAATAATCCAATATAGTTTATAAATAGAGCGTATCTTTGCCAAATTTCCACTACCGAAGCACAGAAAACGAAAGATATTTGGAAGATTGGGGAGAGGAATATATTATGCAGATATATATATAAAATGGGAAGGAAGATGGGTTGCATGCATGGGAGCATCTAGTGTTCTTAGTGTTGCCAAAACGCATCAATTGCTTTTGCAGGCTACGGAAACTGACAGCCTCTTTAGTCCCCACATTTTTTGGCCATCGATCAACCCTTCTCATCTTTTGCAGTTACCTTTTACCGGTTACTTCCAGTTAAAGAAATAAATTTATTGCCAGCTCCGACGCTTTTCTTTATAGTGATCTGTCATTTTGATTTCGTCCTTCTTTGTTGCCTTGAGAAAGCCCTGCTGCTATATCAATCAGCACAACAAAAGGTCTCCCTATAGCCACGTATCACTTACTGGTTAATTATATGCACTTTGGCTTGATATACATTTGTGTGGATCAAACATAAGCTAATTAAAATTAAAAAAAATCCCAGTCCTTTCATGAGATATTTTAGAGTTTATAAATTAATTATATCACCGAATTAATATTATAAAAAATCAGGTGAGTTGCTACTTCACATGTGAAAGCAATGATTACTTGGTGTCTGCAGGATAATGGAAGATTTTCTGTTCTCTTGCAGTTTCACAAGATTGCAAGATTATTGTCCGGTTCTTCCTTGTTACCTGAAATTCTGTATACCCTGAACCTGAATATACCATTTTGGGGTTTCCTAACAAGAATGAATGTTTGGATACATCAACTTATCCCTTTGAAGATTAGGCAACCAGATAGAATCTGTGTTATCTGTTTGTCGTCAACCAAGCCTCTCCAGGAAAGAATAAAACGTAGACCGAAGCCTTTAATTAGTTAATTAGCTTTAATAATTAATTTTATTTGAGTATACGTGACGGTGGAATATATCAGATTTTCATTATCTAAATCCTTAACTAATACTGTCCACAAAACCACATTATCCTTGACAAAACTTGCTCTCATTGGCCCTCGATCGGATATCGATCATCTCTCTTATGTGCAGAATGCCAGCGTTGAAAATCTTATAATTGCATGTTGGCAAGATCATAGAAAAGAAAAGACAAAAGCTTGATGCTTTAATCTTTTAATATTACCTGAATGATAATAAGTGAATCACAATGCTCCATGGTTTTCAGCTTTGGGCACCAGTCCCACCACACGATGTGACTGCTTGAAATCAGTGGATCACAAGTCAATAACGTTAATCTCTAGTCGTGATCAAAAGGATAAAATTTAATTAGCATGATTTATAAGATGAAAAAGAATGCTACGTGTGGTCACTCCTATCATGGAATTTAAACTTCGGATTAAAAATAAAATATGTGATGATGGAGACACTGTCGCTTATAAAATGAAGGTTGAAGTTGAAGGTGTCCCCTGTGCTGGTGTTTTGTTAATGATTTGGTTGCTCAACTAAGGGGGCCATGGTGTTAGAGCTAGATGACATTTTCCTGGTTGGCAAAAGGTCCCATAATAACCTCTCTGTCTCTCTGGGCCTTCTTGGGCTTAATAAGCTCAATCCATAAGTGGCCGAGGCCGAAATGATGGTCCTGGCCCTGGGCGCCTGCAAGTGCCGCTTTGAAACCTGGTGACCAGAAATAGCATCTTCTCTGGGCCTGAATAAAACAACCCTAAATCTAAATGTTAAAGAGATAGCAATGAAAATGGCGCCCCTGAACCTTAAGGAGAAAGTAGAGTGGACCAAACTCTCTAAATCAAGGAATTTGGGTGGAGGTTGCCACAGTGGGTTGAAGACTTGAAGTGGCAACTACTCAAGCTCTCTCTTTTAATATCAAATCAATGACCATTTATACTACCTAATAATGTACATTACTATTTTTGCCAAGACAAAAAACTGATTGCACCTCTGACCCAAGGCGGCTAACCTTCTTTTCTTTTATCTGCAACATCAAATTATAACCAAAACATTGCTCTTGGTATCCATTTTCAGTCTTCTTTATCATACCTTCTCACCAAGGTTGTCTTAAGAATTAAGGATTGTGATCACTACATGAAATGACTATAAGTATAACCACTAGTTAAATGAAATGGGGTGAATAAATACTAATGAGAGTCATTTAATTGATGGATGGCCATCATAGAGGTAAGATAATAGATATGTAACCTCTCCTCTTGTGACCGGATGACAAATCCTTTAGTCATTGGGGTTAGTTATACCCAAAGGTCTTATGTTAGAGTAATTGGAGAAAGGCAATTACCTTGTGTTACGGCTGATTGAACAAAAAAGGGGTTGAATTGGGGGTTTACATGACAAGAATAATTAACAAGTGTGGGCAAGCAAACATCTTTTTGCAATGGAAAGTTGAACTGAAAAGAACCTAAAAATACAGTGGCTGTGTGGCAAGCATAAGAAACCCACAGCAGGTTTATGATTCACCTGTAAAGTAGGTGAGTCTTGTACTGGGTGATGAAAGTGGTCACATCTCCTTGCTTTTTAGCTAGGTAGCAATTAGGTGGAGGATGGGTCTGCTCTGTGATTGTGAACTATGGGTTAGCCGTGGGGTCGGTACAACAGTAAATCTATTTGCTATATTAGTATATTCTTTTTTATATATTTCAATCAATTTTTTAGTCCATACGCAATCAATAAATGGAAAACATTTATTTCTTTACAATTTTATAGTAAAAATTCTCACTATTAGTTAAGATATTAAGATCATCACTCTCATCCATCCCTTACGTTTTAATAATACTGGACAATAGTTCTGTCTCAGTCAGAGGCTACTTTTGAGAATGCCATAACTATGATGGAAGGAATTTTTATTTTTATTTTTCCAAAAAATTTCCCTTTTTTTTTATCTTTTGGTTGGTTTGTGGTGGGATAATATATGAACATTAATAGAAGAAGGTGACAACATTTGTCTGGTTGCTGCAGAATCGGATACAATTTTACCAGCAGGATAGCTGGCACATTTGCTATTGTTCCTTTTAAGGAAGTTGCATTTTCATGAATACTAGAGAAATTTTTTGAATAATATTTCATCTGACACCTTGAAATGCATAGCTTAATTTAGATTAGACTCCCACAACACCATGGGTGGGTAGTCACTGCACTAGCAACTGCAAGGTTTCCCATTCTAAGCATTGTTTATATATATGTTAGAAGCAGAGCCATTGAAAGTTGAAACAGGAGCCAGAATAGATATGAAATCATTTAATACCAAGTTCAGCCTAATTTTTGTGTGTGTGAAAACTGAAGACACTGATGTTTAAGCTTCATTCTTGTGAAATATATAATATAAAACTATGGGAAAGCAATTGACCAACAAGTCCTATAAAATCCAAAAGGGCAATAGAAAACACCAAAATAGAGAAAATGGTGATGGTTTTGGTATTGGTATGATAATGAAGTGGATCACATGCATGAGTATAGTACTAAGTCCAAGGTGGAGGCGCAATGAAGGAGATACCACATTCATGCAACCCAATCGAAAAATATAATTATAAACCAAAATCTACAGAAGAACAAACAAGTTCAGGTTCTTGTTGTAAGACTGTGTTTGGCATTGGCTATGTCTTTGAGAAGAGGGATACAAATACCGAGTATTATTGAGCAGAGTAGGTACAAAAAAAGGAACACAAGAACCAAACATACATGAAAACACCGTCAACAGAGACACCTCCTACCTAGAAATCTACTCCTGCTCACCCTCACTTCTCCCTACACTACTACTATTATAACACTCACTGATCTCTACTTGTACTAGTTGATTAACATCATTTCATGGTTTTCCATTTGATCACTACTTCCAATCTTCAAGCTCCACCGGTGGGCCCCACCTAAGTACTCTTGCCAGCCACTCATCGCCGTCCTCCTCCATTACATCACACCCCTCCCCTTCTCCTCCGCCGTGACACCCTATCCCCACCGTCCACTCCCCATTTCCTGACAACCCCACCTTCCCCTTCGTCATACAACCGGTAGGCCCCACAAACTCTATTCCTGCCATCACGGTGGAACCCGAGTCCGATACTGATGCCCCACAGCTCTCGCTTTTTCCATCAAACGGCAGCAGAGATGATGATGATGACAGCGACGATGATGGAGAAGATAGCGGTGATGGAAAGCTTGATAGTGGAGAGGTTGGGCTAACGTTGCTGGAAGAAGAGCAAGTTAACTCTTTATATAACTCCTGCATTATCTCCTCTATCTTCTCTTCTTTCATGGGAGACTCGGGAGAAAGCTCCGTTTCATCGTCTACTTCGGTCAACAACATGGTCAAACTTCCGACAACATCGCCGGAAAAATTAGTTTCCGGGGACTTTGAATCTTCTTCTCTCATGTCTAGTCTAGAGAGAGTAATGAAGAGTGTTGAGAGTTGAGAGCAAGAGGAAGAGAGTGTGAAGAGTAACGTATATAGAGGGGTTGAAAGTTAAAAGGAGGAAACGACACGCTGGAACAATCTAGTGCCACGTAGGATGGTCAGTTCACAAATGATGACGTGGTGAATTCATGAGTGAGTAACCGTGGCATCAGATGACGATGTAGTACAGCCAAGAGCTTGTCTGTATTTGGCTTTATTATGGTAATGGAAAAGTATTGAATGCAGGTAAGGCGTATGAGTGCTGTTAGTTTCCATTGTGTTGATGTTGTTTGATTGGTGACAGGGAATGATTAAGTTTAGACTTTAGGGTAAATGTGTAGCTTAAACGTGTGGTGAAAAAGTCTCCATATAAGACGAGAACACCGGGAGAAACACAAATTTGTACTAAACCGGCACCGGCAGAGATTGTCTTCTAATCTTAATTTTTTTCTTCCAGAGCCGCTCCCATTAATCTTTTCACGCCTTCTTCCAGAGCCGCTCCCATTAATCTTTTCACGCCTAATTGAAAACAAATATATCTATTCTAAATTTTGGTTTTCTTTTACTATTTGAACAAGAGTAAACTACATCTACCCACCCAATGTTAGGCGAAACCCCCATCCATGATTTTATAAATTCTAGATTTTCACCCTTAAATTAACATCGTTAATGATTTTTTGATTCTAATACAATATATAAAATGTTATTATCATATTACCCTTAACAAATAAATTAATAAATTACTTTTTAACCCCCAAATTAATAGAATTGGAAAAATCATCTTACTTTCAAAAAAAATTCAATAACACCCTCTTCTTCAATTTTTATTAAAAATAAAAAAATAAAAACCCTAGGGAGAGGTGGACGACGACCAGTGGGCTAATGAGGTCAGGTTGGTGGAGGGTTTTGGAAATCAGATGTCGAAGAAGCTATGGATGGTGATAGGGGTTATTTTCAATGCCAGGATTTGACTGAAAAACGCTTGAGAACTCACGAACCAAAAGGTGACAATGGCCGACGATTAACATAGTAAACGATTGAGGAGTCATAGAGGTTTTGGTCTAAGGGCTGAGGGGAGGAAGATGGTGGTGTCGGGGAAGGTCAAAGATGTTGTGTACAGACCGAAAAGGCTAAAAATGGCTTTTGCGCACAGTGGAGTTGGGCTGCGAGAATCGATGAAAATCAGCCAAATCTAGGGCTATCAAGGCTAGCAAACGCTTGGGAAATGATAAGGTGATGATTTCTATCGATTTTGGTGAGAAATCGATCAGAATCAGTTCCAAATGGCCGCCGTCGCCACAATTTTGAGATGTGAAAGGTTATTTAAAAATTTTTATTTTCATATCAAATTTAATACAGTAGAAATGAAAAATTTACCCTTTGACCGTTTATATTTGGTATACCTAAAAAATCAGAGCTGACATAGACTCACGTTAGCAACGATTAATCAGAGTTCAAGAAGGCATTGTGTCGTCCAAGCGCTACCACGTCGTCCAAAGACAGAAGGAGTAAGGCCGTCATCAACTTGGCAAGTAAGGGTATGGCTAGTGAATGGCTGGGAGTCATCCACTTGCTGGATCCCTGCGCAATTTAAGGATACCTACCGCATAGCCAGCCAATAGCAAGCAAGGTAGGAACTGTACGTTACCTGCCCATTGACAGACCCGTACCTCTTACTATAAATAGAGAGCTTCCCTCTCTTCATCCGGATTCGACTTTTGATAATATAAACACTCTCTCTCCCTCTTTGTATTTCTTTTTTTATCGCTACTTGCGACCTAATTGTAACCTTTCTTCTATAAAAAGACAGTGGACGTAGAATTCACTTTGAACATCTGAACCACTTTAAAAAATCGCCTTCTTTTATTTATTTATTTATTTTCATTCTCAGTTCACATGTAATTTCTAAGTCCGCTTAGCACTTTGCACGTGCGAATAGTTGGTGTCAAAATCCAGCATCAATAGTTTGACGCTAAAAGGAGGGCCTAATTTAGTATCCGCTCTTCATAAAGAATCTCTAATCAATCGATTTTGTTCGATAGCAAATGACCTGCGGTTTCAAAGCCGAGCGAGCTAGCCCCAGCAACTAAGAGATCCCCCTAGTACAAGATGAACACTTCTCCTGAAGTGCCCCCGATGCAGCATAGTGCCACGACAGACATTCCATCGAGCTCTCAGCTCGACCCAACTGTAATGGATTACCTAGAGAAATTCAACAATACTCGTCAGACGGTTAACCAAAGGTTAGACCGTTTGGACCAGGTCGTACCACCTGAGTCCGACAAGGCGGTGCTACCGCCAAAAAACGCCTGTAGGTCGCGTTAAAGCACAGAAACAGGTGAAGGCTCATGCCGCGCGCACTACAGTGCGGAAAGGCAAGGGAAAGCAGGTGGCAGATAGTGGGCCGAAAGGCTCCAAGGGACCAGTGAATACTTGTCACAAAATAGGTAGAATACCTGTGGCTTTACGACTTGGCAATTTGTCGCATCATGAACCGTCCCACGCCACATCGCATGGGCTCCCCCCTAAGAGTGCAAGGCAGGGAAACCCCTAGCAAACGCGGGTTGGTTCTGACCACCGCAGAGGCCGGGCTAACTCCCCAAACCTTTCATTGCCTTCACATAGCTTCGGTCAGCGTGTGTCAAGATATGCTGAAGCCTCCAACCAAGGCGAGGAAGAGTCCGATCCATGGTCTTTTCCCAACCGTAATCATGAGGGTCAAACCTACGTTGCGAAAAATGATCCCTATATAGCTGCACTGCCTCAGATTAAGGAGTTATAGCGAGCTCTGGATTAGCTTAGAGCTCAGCAAAATGAGCGTGGGCAGGTTGCTGAGGCATCTCCCTTCTCCCCAGTAGTGTTAGCTATTAGGAAACGATCAAGTCATGGCAGCAAAAACAAAAATTATTTACGACATAGATCGTTCCTTAAAACCAAGATCAAAGCACAAATATACAGTTTATACATTAAATAAGAATCTGTAGAAAATTTAGTCTAAAGTTAAAAAATCATACGCACGTTTGGAGGCTCCTCCAACTTGTCTCTGAACGGATTTCGCTACCGACCCAAAAGTAGGATCAAACCAATTAAGTCCACACGAAGATAATCCCTAGAAACTAAAGAGGGTTTTGCTAGATCCTCTCTAGCCTTAAGAACCAAGATGAAATCAAAAGAGATTTGATTCAAGCAAAAAGGCAAATTGGTGTGGGAGAGAAGGGGTTGGAATTTTAGTCTAAATCATTGAATGAAAAACTTATTTTAATTTACAAAGTGTTGCACTTATATAGTGCACACTTTGCCCTATTCCATCATGGAATGGGTTTGGGCACCAACCCAAACACCTCTTGTATCCAAACAGTCCCATTTAGATATTTTAATTTTAATTATCATTATCTCAATTAAATTAAATTAATTTACATATTAACATTTAACAATAATGATAATTTATTTAAATATATGCGAACACAAATTTAAACATAATCTCACTTAGATAATTTCAATATCAAATTAAATAAAGGCTACGACCTCAGCAAATTTAATTGCATTGTGAGATTACCAAAATACCTTTTTGCCTAAAAAGACGAAAACACCCTTCTTATAAACTGGTTCTTAAATTATCTTCTATGTGTGTAACCCGTAGGCTCCTGATCATACCGGCAGTGTGTAGTATCGCGATTAACACCAATTAATCGTCTCACTACACACAGACCAAGATTGGCCCCTAGCAAGGCATCATGGCCACCCAATAGATTCGGATTCAACGAAGCAGCTACCTGTCAACGATATAGTTACCGTACAATTCAATCCTTTCATCATCAATTATCTCAACGAGACCGAGGTATAGAAATAGTGTCAACCTCAGTTACTCTCGATATGTATGTATTCAGTTACTGGATCAATGACCTGAATAATAATTTGGATAGAGCAACAACTCAATCCCACTGTGGCCAAAGTTTTAGTGTCATTGCCATTCACTAAATTGCGCAGTGAGATAATTTCCCCCAGTACCCGAGAGTGATGAATCCTATCGATCCACCATAGTCTTGATATACTCCTTGATGCAACCAATCACTATCGTATTGACAGCTTTGAATAGAACTGCGTTGGGCTAGTGTCAAACTGCACCAATCGGTGCACAAGACACTCCAGTGATCTCAAGTCTAAGGATCACATGGACCACAATTCTTTAGAGGATTTGTTCCATAGACACTAGGTTACCATCCATATGGAATCCTCTGGTGGGTCAATCTAGTGAACTTGCCTACAGCAAGCACCCATGTGTTGCACCAGGTTGTCACCAAACAACCTTGACAAGTGAGATCAGTTACTGCCTTTCGACAGGGTCGTTCAACACTATGGTAGCCTTACCGTATTATCTGTGCCCTTACTTCAAAATAATATTGGGACTACGGACATTTCTAGAATGGCCACCATATGTGCTTATAGGATTCTCACTATCAAGATTTGAAACACTTGATACCCTCGTCACGGTTCTACCATTCTAAGGACATATATCAATACATACAATGATGATTTACGCGATATAGAATAAAATGTCTTTTATTGATCAATGAACATTTTTACAAAAAGTCAATTCTACAATAATTGATTGGCTCTAGGGCATCTACTCTAACATTAGCTGCTCCTCTCCCATAAAGATTTAGAATGCCCAATATGCGAGCATTCAATGGGAATTCTGATCTGCAAGATCATCTCTATGAGTTTAACAACCGCATGGAGCTTCACCAAGTTTCCAACTTGGCTAAGTGTCATTGTTTGGCAGTGACCCTGACTGCCCACGCCAAGCACTGGTTTAGATCGCTTCAACCAGGATCTAATAACTTGTGGCAGCAAATGAGCTCATTATTCTTGAGACACTTCCAGGAAAATAGGAAGTTCTCAATGTTGTTGAGCTATCTGAGCAACATACAGCAGGAGAAGAATAAATCCCTTTAGCCTTACATTGACAAGTTCCATAGGGAACTGCACAAGGTAGCTAATACACCTGAAGAGTCTGTTCAGACTCTGATTATTATGGGAGTTCGCCCGCAAACCAACCTGTAGAAAAAGCTGCAATCCGAGGATGACATTTCCCTCACCCGTTTCTACGATTTCACAGAGAAGTACCTCCAAATCGAGAATTCTGTGGCCGCTCTCAATCGCCACGACCCCGGTCCTTCGACCAGAGTGCTCTTGACTAGGGGAAGGTTAGTAGAAGACCTAATTGCAAATGGGCTATTGACAATCAGCAGAAAGGAAAGAAGTTGCGGTTTGAGCCCAAGAAATCCTATGCCCAAGTTCCTCGTCGCAATCGCAACAAGAATCAGTATACTCCTTTGAACGCGTCAGTATCGGCTATTCTAGATAAGTCAGAAGAAACCAACCTACTCAAAGAGCCGGCACCCATGAGCAATCCCTCTTTAGCGAGAAACAGCAAGAAATATTGCCTCTATCATCGGGATAATGGCCACCACACCGATGAGTGTCGAGCTCTCAAGCAAGTAATTGAAGACCTCATTAAGTAGGGGCACTTCAAGAAGTATGTTGATGGTCTAACTCCCGTTTGAGAGAAGGATTAAGAGGAACAGGGGAAGAAGCATCGTGGTCGTAAGGGTCTCTACTGTGTATAGAACATCTTTGGAGGACCACACCTCGTGGGGGATTCTCGAGGTGCCCAGGAGAGGTACACTCAAAAAGCTCATCATGACCTTGTGAGTGTGATGAGCACGGCGTCGCGACCCTCTAAGGTTCGCAGGGAATAACAGATTACCTTCTCAGAGAAAGACGCGGTGCAATTGCATCATCCCCATGAGGATGCACTCGTCATCACGCTTGAAATAGGTCGGTGCGAAGTCCACAGAATGCTGGTGGACAATGGCAGTGTTGTGAATTTCCTATTTCGACAAGCTTTCAAAAAAATGCAATTGGACGGGCAGATCTGAAGCCTGCCTCTATCCCTCTTTACGGTTTTACTAGGGATCATCTGATTCCTAGGGGAACAATCGCACTTCCTGTCACTTTGGGTGAGACCAACGAAGTGACCAAGATGACGGAGTTCTTGGTAGTAGACTGTATATCTGCCTTTAATGGCATTCTGGGACGACCTCTACTACGAAGCTTCAAGGCCGTCACCTCCATCTATTATCTGAAGATGAAGTTTCCCACACCGACGGGGTACGGAGAAATGAAAGTGTCTCAGCGCGAATCTCACGACAGCTATGTAAGGGCAGTACAGATGGCGTGCTAAAAGAAGGGGAAGCTGGTGGGCATTCTCGAGTAGGCAATGGCGATTAGCAGGATCGAGCCATAACCAAGTCCAGTGGAAGATTACATAGATCCTTGTGTCTAAGAGGAGTATTCCCATAATGGGCCGGTTGAGTCTCTGTCGGAGGTATCTGTCAACCAGAATGAGTTGACGCAAGCAAGGTTCTGAAACCCAGACCGGACCGGGCGATCGAACCGGTCCGACCGTCACCCGCTTGCATTTTCGATTTGAAGAGAGTAAATAACCGGGATTTACCCTCAAACCGCAGTTGGACCGTCGTACTGTAGCAAACTGACGGTCCAACTGGTATTTAACAGATTTTCGGTCCACACATTTCCGGTTTAACATATGAAATAAAAAAAAATTAAAAATTAAAAGCAACCACATGCGCACACATAAAAGTCAAAGTGTCAAATTCAAACCAAACCCTCAAAATTTTTATTAAAAAACACATTTTTAATTTGCTTTTGAGCTACAGAATACAGATACAGAGCCGTCTCCCCTTCTTCAATTTTTCACTTTTTCATCTTGGTTTGCTACTGCCATTCACGATCTCCTCCACTCTCCAGTCTAGTCCTCCTCTTCGTGTCCTCCATTCGCGATCTCAGAAGTCAGATCTCCTTCAAGCTTTCAGCTAAGCTTCAGCGATTCAGCCTCACGTCTTCACTCTTTAGTCTTCAAGTCTTCGGTCTGCAGTCTGCTCTACTCTGCTTCAGCGCTTCATTCTTCAACTTCTAGTCTTCTAGTCTTCAACGTGAACTCTTCAATCATCACCATCGCCATTGCTGATCTGTCGATAAGTCATTTCAGCTCAGATTTCAGCTTCAGCCTTCACATCTGCTACCGTCTACCGCCATCTGCCACCATCTACGAGCTGCCATTTGCCGTGACCAAGTAACAATCTACAGATTCCTATCTTTTTCCGTCTTCTATGCTTTATGTACAGATTTATGAACGCTTACAGATTCTATCAAGTTTACTACTTAAAAGAAGTCATATGATTAAACGCAACCCTTAAATTGTCAAAACGAAATTTAGATTTTGTATTGGTTCATTCTATTAGGATCTTGTATATATGTTTATTTGCTTCAAAGGGATACTTCATGATCAAAGTTAGGGATGTTTAATAAAGTAGAAATTAAGTTGTAATATAAAATAACATTAGCCGGAAAGATGTGTATAGGATATGAGAAAGTGGTACTGGTAGTCAATAGAATGTCATTCATGTGTTTTGAAAATAATAAAATTTTATTTTATGCATATAGAGTCAATGTTCTTTACACGTGATGCCCTATCTGGGGCAAATTTTTTGAATGTTCGACAACTACATGGACTTGAAAAATGAAGAGATAAAAAATAAAAAATGAGAGTCCTAGTTAACCAAATGCTGAAACTTGCACGAAAAGATGGTTTCTTTTTTTTTTTTTTTTTTTTTTTGATAAGTCGAAAAGATGGTTTTGACTTATCAATTTGCTTGGTTCTTCCATTGAGTAGCATGAAATGTTCTTCACTGAAAAACAAATTGATTTAAAGTTATATTTTATAAATTATAACAAATTGATTGTTGGTTGCCACTTGCCAGGGGAGAGAATGTCATCATCTTCGTCTGCACATAACTCATTAGCCGCATCCATTTCCTCACAATCTTTTTGAGGAAAGACCGATATAGCATGGGGACATGTTCTTGAGAGTGTTGATAAAGATGGAAATAAAATATTATCTTGTCTTCATTGTGGCAAGGTTACTAGAGGTAGTGGTATTTTCAGAATTAAGCAACACCTAGCAGGAGTAAAATGGGATATTGGAAAGTGTCCGAAGGTTCCATTTGATGTTAGATTCAATATGAATGAATCACTGAAAAAAATAGGAGTAAAAAATAAGGAAAAAGAAGATTTCCGGAAGCATGCAACTCCTTTTGGTGCTGTAGTACATGAATTTGAGGGTAATCAGTTAGATGAAGAAAATGAAAAGGTTTTACCATCACAAATGACCATGAATAAAGGTGGTAGTAGTGGCGGTAAAAAACAATTTACGAGCAGTAAGAGAAAGAAAACTACGTGGGTTAGTAATTATTTTGCTCCACGAACTACTTCTGGGTCTCAGCCTTCAATTAGGAGCGTTTTGGCTGGAAAAGATGCAAAGTGGAGAGCAGACATATCTGTTGCACGATTCTTTTATGATGTTTGCATCCCGATGAATGCTTTAAATTCAATTTATTTTCAGCCTATGTTGGATGCTGTAGCTGCAATTGGCCCTGGGTATAAACAACCTACTTATGATGCTATGTGTGTGAATTTGTTGAGAGATGCTAAGAAGGAAGTCCAATTAATTGTTGACAATTATAAGAGGATTTGGCAAGAGGTTGGATGTACATTAATGGCTGATGGTTGGACTGATACTTGCCATAGATCATTGATTAATTTTGTTGTGTACTGTCCTAAAGGTGTTTGCTTTATAAAATCAGTGGATGCTTCAGATGTTGTAAAGGATACCTTTACATTATTCAAGTTTTTTGAGAAAATGACTTTATGGGTTAGACCAAACAATATTGTCCATGTTGTCACGGATAATGGAACAAATTATAAAGCTGCTGGAAGAATGTTGTCTGAGAAGTATGAGAATATTACTTGGTCACTCTATGCAGCCCATTGCTTAAATTTAATTTTGAAAGATATATCTGAGTTGGACCACATAGTGCATCTTGCAACATATGCTTTTGAAGTAACCAAGTTTGTGTATAATCACACAATTTTGATAGCTTGGTTGAGGAAAAGAGAGGTAATAGCTTATAAACCTTTAACTCATGTTTTTGTCAATTTATTAATAAACATTTTGTAATAATTTACTAACATCTATTATGTATTGTATGTATCATTTGAACAGGGTTGGAGAGAAATCATACGACCGGGTGCAACTCGGTTTGCTACTACTTTCATTGCATTAAGAAGTCTACATGAGCATAAACATGACTTGCAAGCTATGGTGACTGATAGGTTTTTTGTGGACTCTCGATATGCCAGAAGTAGTAAAGGCAAGAATGTTGTTCCCATAATTCTAGATAATGAATTTTGGGATAACATGGGTTACGTTTCCAAAATTGTGGCTCCTTTGATGCGTTTGTTGCGAATTGTGGACTCAGATGAGAGACCTGCAATAGGATACATGTATGATGGCATGTACAAAGCCAAAAAAGCGATCAAGAAGTTCTTTAGAAAGAGAAAGACATTGTACAAGCCTTATACCGAAATTATTAAGCAGCGGTGGGATTTGCTTTTGCGTCGCGACATTCATGCTGCTGCTTATTATTTGAATCCGGTTTTTCAGTATGACCGTGCAAGTTTCTGCAGGAAACCAGAGGTTATGCGTGGTTTGCGTGGTTTCCTTGATGTTGTCGATAATAAAGCAAGTGCATTCAAGTTGAACAAGACAAGGGTAGTGGACGAAAGTAGAATATATCGAGATCGCGAGGAAAGCTTTTCTCGTGAGCTTGCCTTTCAAACTTGCAGAACCACACGACCTGGTATGTAATACTTATTAAATTTCTCAATTTTAAGTCCAATTTCTAAGTTATGAATTTGTTTATTTGATTATTTCATATGGTTAACACTGAACACTCTTAACTTTTAATTAGATGAATGGTGGAGGACATATGGGTATAGTACTCCACAGTTACAAGAGTTTGCAATTAAGATTCTGAGCCAAACTTCAACCTCTTCGGGATGTGAGCGAAATTGGAGTGTTTTCGAACGTATCCATACAAAAAGAAGGAATAGATTGGAGCATCAACGGTTGAATGATTTGGTTTTTATCCATTATAACTTGCGTTTGAAAAATAGGTATAAAGCATTGGCAATTTTAATATTTTTATTATCTCATATTTTTAGTGATATTTTTATTTGGCATGTCTTTCAGGATGTGTTACAAGAAAAGCAGTTGTGATCCTATCGATTATGAAAGCATTGATAGAACAGAATTTTGGATTGCTGATGATGAACAGGAGGGTGATGACTTCAATTTAGATGAATTGGAGCAAGCACTTTACGAAGAAGGATCTATTCCTGTCGGTGTTGATGGCCAACCCTATTATGATTCAGCAGGTGGTTCACAAGGTTGTTTTCTAACTTTTAACCAACTTGGTAACTATTATAATTTATATTTTATAATATCAAAAAATAATGTACATTATAAATTTTAACTTATGTTTTTAATTTTTGCTAAATTTGTAGTTGATGGTGATGATAATGATGATGACTCGGATGATGATGTGGATAATCAATTTAGGATGGGTTGACCCGTTGAAGAATCTGTTTGGTTTCTCCTTTTTCCCTTCACTTACCGTGAGCTTCTATTGAATTTGTTTGTGGTTGGGTTGGTGGAATGGATTGATATTGTGTAATTTTATATGTTGGTTGGTGGATTGGTAGGTATTTTGATATTTTGTAATTTTGATGATTAGCCGTTGGTGGATTCATATTTGATAATTGATATTACTTTGTAATGACTTTAATGTTGTTTGAAACTTTAGAGTTTAGACTTTAGACTTGAGGATTGAATTTGTAAACTTTAACTATCAAACTTTGATGGTTTTATTATTGTTGTAGCCTAGCGTTGGTTTGATGGTTTTTAAACTTTAATTAGATGGAGAAATTATTGTTGTAAGGTTGGTTTGATGGTTTTTAAACTTTAATTAGATGGAGAAATTATTGTTGTAGGGTTGCTTTTGATGGTTTTTAAACTTTAATTAGATGGAGAATCTGAATTTTTTGGCTTTTTTACGTTTTTGCTTATTTCAGCATGACATCATGCTGACGTCAGCATGCTGACGTCACTGGTTCAACCGGTCGGTCAGATCGGTCAAACCGTTCGAACCGGGAACCAGCCATTTGACCAGGTCGGCTCCCAGTCCGGTTTTCAGAACCTTAGATGCGAGTGTTAAGGATCGAGAGTAATCTCAACCCTCAGCTCGCTGCAGATTTAACGAGCTTCTTCAAATATAATATCGAAGTTTTTGCATTGACTCATGCTGATATGGTTGGGATTAACCCGAACATTATATGTCATGCACTCAACATCGACAGCACAATCAAGCCAGTTCACCAGAAGAGAAGAGCCATAGACCCGGAGCACTACGCTGCTCTTAAAGTTGAGGTGGATAAGCTCTTCTCAAATGGGTTCGTTCGAGAAGCCCATTACCCGAGTTGGGTTGCCAATCCGGTGTTGGTGAAAAAACCCAACGGTAAGTGGCGAACTTGTGTTGATTTCTCTGATCTCAACAAATCCTGTCCAAAGGACAGTTTCCCTTTGCCCAAGATCGATCAGTTCGTCGACGCCACCTCTGGGCACGAGCTGTTAAACTTCATGGATGCCTACTCAGGGTATAACCAAATCCTGATGTATGAGCCTGAAGAGAAGCATACCTCGTTCATCCAGATCGGGGACTGTATTGTTATAAGGTCATGCCCTTCGGTCTGAAGAACGCGGGGGCAACTTACCAACGTTTGGTTAATCGTATGTTTTTCGAGCAGATCGGGAAATCCATGGAAGTCAATGTCGACAACATGCTGGTTAAGTCGCATGTCGCTTCAGATCACATAACACATCTTGTCGAGATGTTCAACGTACTCTGAAGGTACAGAATGAAGCTTAATCCTCTAAAGTGTTCATTCAGGGTATCATCGGGAAAATTCCTAGGGTATATGGTTAACCACCAGGGGATCGAGATCAACCCCGAAAAGATCCGAGCTCTCCTTGATATGAAAGTCCCACGAATAGGAAGCAAGTTCAGAGCTTAAATAAAACGATAGCGGCCCTCAATCGCTTCATATCGAGAGCAGTAGATCGTTGCTTGCCGTTCTTCAATACACTAAGGGCCAACAAGAGATTTGAATGGACTCCAGAATGTGAGCGAGCTTTCCAAAGCATAAAAGAACATCTCAGAAAGCCAAATCTCCTATCCAAGCCTCTTCCCAAGGAAATCTTATTCATCTACATGTCTGTCTCTCAATATGCAGTCAGCGCAGCCCTCATCCGGGAAGAAGGCAGAGTTTAGTGGCCAGTGTATTACATGAGCAAGTGACTACTAGATGCCGAAACACAATATCCAGAAATGGAACGATTAGCCTATGTCCTGCTAATTGCTTCTAGGAGATTGCGACCTTATTTCCATGCTCATACCATCCATGTTTTGACCAACTACCCACTCAAGCAAGTTCTTCAGAAGCCAGAAGCTTCGGGTAAGTTGCTTAAATGGGCTATGGAACTAAGCCAATTCGATCTGCATTATAGACCGAAGACAGCAGTCAAAGGGTAGGCTATTGCTGATTTTATTTTGGAGTTCTCTTATCAGCCAGATCGGGAACTCCAACAGCCAACTTAACAACTTGGAGCCTCTATATTGATGGGTCCTCGAACAGAAGAAGAGCCGGAGCTAGTCTTCTACTCCTTAGTCCCAAAGGGACTCGGATTCACAGGATCCTCAAGTTTGGATTCAGAGCTATGAATAACGAGATTGAATGTGAAACACTACTTGTTGGTCTACGACGCAAGAGAAATAGGGTCGAAAATAATTGACATCTATAGCGACTCCCAGCTGGTTGTTAATCAGATCCTAGGAGAATATCAAGCCAAAGAAGAGAACATGATCAATTATTTGAGGAAAGCTAAGGCCACACTTGAGTCTTTCAAGCATTATATGATCAGTCAAATCCCAAGAGATAATAACTCTGTCCCAGATGCTTTGGCAAAGATAGTCTCCTCACTGGACTCTGACGTCCTGGACAACACCCTCGTTCGGCACATCAAAATTCCCATCATCAACTCACCTGAGCAAGTCGTAGCTATGACGGAATCTGCTTCTTAGATGACTCCAATTATTCAGTATCTTCGAGATGGGACCCTGCCCAGCGATAAAGCTAAGGCAAAAATCCTATGAACTAGAGCTGCTCGTCACACACTAATTGGGAACCAGCTGTACAAGCAAGGGTTTAGCACTCCCCTCCTCCAATGTGTAACCGATGATGAAGCAGACTACATTATGAGAGAGATACATGAGGGAATCTACGATAATCACACTGCCACATAATCTCTCACCAATAAGATTATCCGTCAAGGATATTACTAGCCCCTACTTCACAAGGACGCCTTCAACTTTGCGAAGAAGTGTGATAAGTGTCAGAGATTCACAAATATTCCACAAGCTCCTTCCCACCAGCTGACGACAATAACCAGTCCTTGGCCATTTTCTATCAGGAGAATTGATCTCATTGGGCCCATGCCAACCGGTAAATGGGGTGTTAAGTACACAGTGATCACAATGGATTATTTCACTAAGTGGGTTGAAGCTGAGCCTTTGGTCGCGATCATTACCAAAAAAACTCAAAGACTTCGTCTTCAAAAACATAGTGTGTCGCTACGGGATTTCTTATACACTCATCTATGATAATGGAAAGCAATTCGACAATGAGGAATTCAAGCAGTTTTACAACGAACTGGGGATTCATAAAATGTTTGCCTCAGTAGCAAGGCCGCAAGCCAATGGTCAGGTTAAACCTGTCAACAAGACTATTAAGCACACATTGAAGGCCAAGCTTGGCGCAGCCAAAGGCAATTGGGTCAATGACCTCCTAGAGGTCTTATGGGCATATATGACAACTCTGAGAACCTTTACTTCAGAAACGCCCTTCTCGCTGACATATGGCTGCGAGGCGACGATTCTAGTGGAAGTAGAAATTGGCTCACGTCGGAGAGAATTTTTTAACGAGGCAAACAATGAAGCACTCTTGCGTGCTAGTCTGGACTTGGTTAAAGAACATCGCGACAAAGCTTGATTAAGGATAGCTTCTTACCAGCAGCGGGAAAAAAAGATTCTTCGACTCTAAGGTTAGGAGAAGAGACTTTCAGGTTGGCAACCTGGTTCTAAAGGAAGTCCTCGGTACAAGGGAATCGAGCACAAGGGCATTAGGACCCAACTGGGAGGGTCCATACCGCATCGCAAAGGTAATACGACCTGGGATGTATCACCTCAAAAGGTTAACTGGTTCTGAAGTACCGCGAGCTTGGAATGCTGAACATCTTCGCCATTATTATCAGTAATTCCAAACTCGCTTGTAGCTTTGATTTTTTCTTCTTAACTTGTAAAATTTTCCTTCTAAGTATTATGAATAAGATTGTTCTGCTTCTTCTCGAAGAAAAACTTATGTCATTATCTCAAGTCTTTTGTTAATGATCTTGTTCTTTATAACATTTTGCTAGTTCAGTAGTCAAAAAAGTCATATTTGTCCTGCGAAGTGCTTAACTTATAAAAGTGCTATCGCAAGTAACCAAGAGTTCTTTTTACGTATTATAAAAAGAAAAGAATATGTACAAGAAAGCGACCAAGAGTTACTAAAAGATAAAAAGCTGGGAGAACTATAATGACAGACAAAAAAGGGACAATCGGTTGTCTTCATTTCCAGGCCCGTCGGGCGTGACCTCCGATCCTCTAGACGATCGTCGACCTCCGGATTATCTACCTGATCTTCGGGGATGTTCGGCTGATCATCTTCTGGGGGAGGTTCCTGCTGTTCCCACTGCTCGGCCTCTTCAGCCTCAAGCATAGAGACAAGGATGGACTGGTATTTGTCTGGAAGGTTAGAGATGTCCATCTCTAGGTTCCTTGATTGCAAGTTGTAAATGGCTTGTATTACCCAATGAGCAGCCGACCTCTCAAGCTTGAGGTTTTGTCGCTTCATCTGTTCGGTTAGTGAAGCAACTTGCCCTTGAGATAGCTTGAGGTCTGCTTTTATCGCCCTCTTCTGCCTCTCAGAGTTCTCTCATAGCTGAGTCTGACTCTCTTCCGTCGCCTTCATGCGATCGGCAATCACCCTCAGCTCTTTTTATCGCTCACTCAACTACTTGGTGAGTCTTTCCACCATCCGTTAGAGCTCCTTGTTGTCCCCGTCCTTCTTCTCAAGCTAGACCTTCTAAAAGTCTGTAGCCTGAAGTGCAAAATCTCTCTCTGTCAAGTACTGATCCACTTGGGTGCGAGCCGCTTTGGCCTCCGCATCCATGGTCGCGAGGTCCTGCTTTAGCTTGGCATTCTCCTCATTCAGTTCATGGAGATTGCCAGCAAAGTCCATGTCGATCTTCTACCGGGCCACAGTCAGGGCAAGCTGGGATTGCATAGGAAAAGAGACAAAAGTCAGCTTCCTTTTCTCAAAATCATAAAAGCTAAGGAGGTTCAACAGACCGTTTTACCTAACTGTGTAGTTGGAGCGCGGTAGTCACCAGGTCAACTGGTCACAAGGCCACGAACTTCTCGAAGGCCTTGGCAAGCTGGCATACGAGTAGAGTGTACATCACCGATTGCAAATGCTCTGGCAGTTGTTAGAGTAGGTGTCCTAGAGCCAATCAATTATTATAAAATTGACTCTGTAATAAATGTTTATTTATCAATAAAAGGCATATTCTTCTATATCGTGTATGTAATGATATATGTTCTTAAGATGGTAGAATCGTGACGAGGGTATCAAGTGTTTCAAATCTTGATAGTGAGAACCCTATGATCACATATGGTGGCCATTCTAGAAACATCCGTAACCCCAGTATTATTCTGACCAAGGACACAAATAATACGATAAGGCTACCATAATGTTGAACAACCCTATCGAAAGTCAGTGACTGATCTCACTTATCAAGGTTGTTTGTCGACAACCTGGTGTACGCATGGGTGCTTGCTAGAGGCAAGTTCACTGGACAGACCCACCAGAGGATTCCATATGGATGGTAACCCCAGTGTCTATGGAATAAATCATCTAACGGATGGTGGTGCATGTGATCCTTAGACTTAAGATCACCGGAACACCTTGTGTACCAATTGGTGTAGTTTGACACTAGCCCAACGTAGTTCTATTCAGAGCTATCAATACGGTAGTGATTGGCTACATTGAGAAGTGTATCGAGACTATGGTGGATCGACAAAGGATTTATCACTCTTGGGTACGGGAGAAGTTACCTCACCAGGTTTTTCAGTAAATGGCACTATTCAGAGCTATCAATACGGTAGTGATTGGCTACATTGAGAAGTGTATCGAGACTATGGTGGATCGACAAAGGATTTATCACTCTTGGGTACGGGAGAAGTTATCTTACTGGGTAATTCAGTAAATGGCAATGACACTAAATCTGTAACCACAAAAAGATTGAGTTGATGTTCAATCCAATTTAATATTCCTATCATTGGTCCAGTAACTGAATACAAACATGTCGAGGATATTTGAGGTTGACACTATTTCTGTACCTTAGTCTCGATGAGATAACAGTTGATGAAAGGATTTGATTTCACGGTAACCTTACCGTTGACAGGCTGCGGTTTCCCTGAATCCGAATCATCGGGTGGTCATGATGTCTTACTAGAGGTCAATCTTGGTTTTTGTGTAATGAGACGATTAATTGTTACATTGGTAATCTGACGCCGAGACATCACAAGAAACCCCAATCTTGGCAAAGTTGGAAACCCCACTATGGATGCCATTCGTGGTGAGGTTAGAATAAACCCTACTATGGTGAGATTAGCCAAAAAGGTCACCTTGATTGACTAAGCCAAAGATAACTATAACCTCAAAGAGGAAGAGAAGCAAAATGCTTTACTGAAGCTATATTTAGTATTATTTCAGGGATGCTTACAAAGGACAAAATAAGACTTTATTTATAGCCCTTCAAGTGAAAAGTTAAGGCCTATCTCTTCTATGTGGGACAAAAATAAAAATCAACATAAGAAAATTTTTTATTTCTCTTCTCTTCTTTGCTCTTGCATCATTCTTCCGGGGTTGGAAGAGACTCGTTGTCGAGTTCCACGTCTTGATCATATTCTCTGTAGTAAGGAGACAGATTAGCAACATTGAAAGTAGCAGAAACTTCATAATCTCCAGGAAGCTCAATCTTATAAGCATTATCATTTATATCTTCAAAACTCGAAATGGTTTGTCAGATTGAGGAGACAACTTCGTACGAGACTTAGGGTAACGTTCCTTCCTTAGATGAATCCATACTAAGTCTCCTTCCTTGAATTTATCCGGTCTTTTATGCTTGTTGGCTTGCTATTGATACTTGGCATTCTAACGAAGAATCTACTCTCGAACCTCTTCATGAAGCTTTTTAATCTATTTGGCACGCTTATCAGCGTCAACATTGAATTCACAAGTAGGGGTAATGGTGGAAGATCTAAAAGACTAAGAGTGCGTTTTCCATATACTACTTCAAAAGGGCATTTTCCTATGGTTTGGCTTGTAGAACTATTTTAAGAGAATTCTAATCGTGCTAATACAAGATCCCATTGGCGAATGTATTTCCCCATGAAGCTTCGCAATAGATTTCCCAAACTTTTGTTGATTACTTCAGTTTGACCATTGGTCTGAAGGTGGCTTGCTGAGCTAAATTGTAAGTGTGTTCCCAATTTTCTCCATAAAGTCCGCCAAAAATTACTCATGAACTTAACATCTCGATCTGAGATGATGGTTTTTGGAATTCCATGAAGACGCACAATCTCTTTGAAGTATAAATCAGCAATGTGAGAAATATCATCAGTTTTGTGACATGGTACAAAATGAGCCATTTAAAAAAATCTATCGACGACTACCATCACAACGTCTTTTTGCCTTTGTGTTCTTGGCAAACCCACAATAAAATCCATGCTCAATCTTACCAAAGGGCTTCAAGAATGGGTAAGGGTTTATGTGTACCAGTGTTTTGATTTTCAAGCTTGGCAATGTGGCAAATGCGACACCTTCGAATGTGGCGGATAACATCTCATTCCATCTTGGGCCAATAAAATTTTTCTTTCACAAGAGCTAAGATTTTGTCTCCACCAAAATGTCCAACTAATCCTCAATTATGAGCTTCCCAAATAATAGATTGACGTAGAGAACACTGGAGAATGCATAGTTGGTAGCCTTTAAAAAGATATCTCTGTCTTCATTGTTTAACACTGAGGAATGCATAGTTTTGTCTCTACCAAAGTGTCCAGCTAATTCTCTGATGTTGTGCTAAATGAAATGCCTCATGGTTTGCCACCAATGCGAGATATTCAACATGTTATTAATTTCATTCTTGGTTCTGCCATTCCAAATAAACTAGCATATCGCATGAATCTTAAAGAACATGAAGAGCTATAACACCTAGTTAAGCAACTTTTAGAGAAAGCCCTAGTAAGAGATTCCATGTGTAGTCCCTGCTTTACTATTTCCAAAGAAAGATGGGAATTGGCATATGTGCATTGATAATTGTGCTATGAACAAAATTACTATCAAGTATCGTTTCCTCATTCCTTGACTTGATGACTTACTAGATTAGTTGCATGGAACCACAGTTTTTTTCCAAAATAGACCTATGAAGTGGCTATCATCAAATTCGAATGCGAGTTGGGGATGAATGGAAGATTGCATTCAAAACTTGTGATGGGCTATACGAATAGACAATTATGCCTTTTGGCCTCTCCAATGCACCCAACACCTTTATGCACCTCATGAATCAGGTTTTTCGCCCTTTCATTGAACAATTGGTTGTGTTATATTTCGATGATATCTTGGTATATAGCCAAACCTCTAAAGACCATCTGGAGCATTTACGACAGATCTTTGAAGTGCTCAGGGAGCAAAAACTCTTTGTCCACTTGAAGAAATGTGAGTTTCTACCAAACAAAGTTATCTTTCTAGGATATGTTGTTTCTGACCAAGGAATTGAAGTGGACCAGAGCAAAGTTGAAGCTATTATCAATCGGTCCACTCTGAAAACCCTTCATGATGTGCGAAGCTTTCATGGGTTGGCCTCTTTTTATCGGCATTTCATTTGAAATTTCATCTCTATTACTGCTCCACTCATTGAATGCCTTAAGGGAGATAGCTTTACATGGAATACCAAGGCACAGCAGAGCTTTGAAGAATTGAAAGAAAGGCTCACTAAGGCTTTTGTGCTTGTACTACCTAACTTCGATCTAATATTTGAAGTTGATTGTGATGCCTCTAATGTTAGTATTGGTGTTGTACTTTTTTCAAAAAGGGTGACCAATTGCATTCTTCAATGAGAAACTTAATAATGCAAAGTTGAAGTACTCTACGTATGATAAAGAATTTTACACCATTGTTCGGGCTTTGAACCACTGGAACCACTACTTCTTGTCAAAAAAATTCATCTTATATTCCGATCATTAAGCCCTCACACATCTCAACTCCCAACAGAAACTCAACCACCGTCATGTAGATTGGAGTGAATCTCTTCAAACCTTTCCATTTCTTCTCAAACACAAATCAAGTGTGCAAAATAAGGTAACTGATATCTTAAGTCGTCATCATGTTTTACTTTCCACCATACAGTTGAAGGTTGTTGATTTTGAAGTTGTGAAAGAATTATATGAAGATGATAAAACTTTGGATGGGTCACAACGTTCACAACGTGCCATCAAAAGAAATCCAAAATATTATGCATGAAAGAAATCCAAAATATCATGCATGAAGACACATAAGCATTCAAGTGGTTGTGGGATCATTTCATAGTCAAGCTTCTATTATTAACAACCATGTGCAGGAACGAGTCATAAGTAGTGGTAGAAGAGATAAAAGTTGTTGCATTGATTTTCACTTTCCCTTTGTTATCTTTTTATTTGAATTTATTTCATTATGGTGTTAAGGACCTGTAGTTTCGACGACATATGCTGAAAGTCTGTTAGATTTATTTGTATTTATTGCTCATAAACATCAATAAAGAAAGGCAGATATTTTTAATCCAATTTGTGTGGTCTGTTCTCACCCAAAGAGAATACTTATAATTCATTGTTGTAGTACACGAATCTCTGACTGGGACCTATCAGAAGAAGACCTTGACTTTGGTAACATCTAGAAGTCTAGTTCTTTGCAGCCTTACAAGCAATTTCATCACCAAGATAGGTATTTTTTCAAAGGCAACCAACTATGCATTCCCCAGTGTTCTCTACATCAATATATCCTTTGGAAAGCTCATAATGGATGATTAATTGGACACTTTGGTAGAAGACAAAACCTTAACTCTTGTGAAAGAAAAATTTTATTGTCGCAAGATGAAACAAGATGTTATCCGCCACATTCGAAGGTGTCGCATTTGTCACATTGCTAAGCTTGGAAATCAAAACACTGGTACATATAAACTCTCACCCATTCTCCAAGCTCCTTGGGAAGATGTAAGCATGGATTTTATTGTACGTCTACCAAGAACACAAAGGCAAAAAGACGTTGTAATGGTAGTCGTGGATAGATTTTCCAAAATTGCTCATTTTATGCCATGTCACAAAACTAATGATGCTTCTCATATTGTTGATTTATACTTCAAAGAGATTGTGCGTCTTTATGGAATTCCAAAAACCATCACCTCGGATTGAGATGTCAAGTTCATAAGTCATTTTTTGCGGACTTTATGGAGAAAATTGGGAACACACTTATAATTTAGCTCCGCAAGTCTCCCCCAGACTGATGGTCAAACTGAAGTAATCAACAAAAGTTTAGGAAATCTATTGTGAAGCTTCGTGGGAAAACACATTCGCCAATGGAATCTTATATTAGCACAATCATAATTCTCTTACAATAGTTCTACAAGTCAAAACACAGGAAAATGTCCATTTGAAGTAGTATATGGAAAACGCCCTCTAGTCCTTTAGATCTTCCGCCATTACCCACTACTCGTGAATTCACTGCTTACGTTGATAGGCGTGCCAAACAGATCAAGAAGCTTCATGAAGAGGTTCGATAGAAGGTTCTTCGTTAGAGTTCTAAGTATCAACAACAAGCACAAAAGACCGGATAAATTCAAGGAATGAGACTTAGTATGGATCCATATAAGGAAAGAATGTTTCCCTAATTCTCGTACGAAGTTGTCTCCTCAAGTTGACGGACCATTCCAAGTTTTGAAATGTATTAATGATAATGCTTATAAGATTGAGCTTCCTAGAGATTATGAAGTTTCTGTTACTTTCAACGTTGTTGATCTATCTCCTTACTATGGAGAACATGATGAAGATGTGAAACTCAACGGCAAGTCTCTTCCAATGCAAGAGCAAAGAAGAAAAGAAAAATAAAATTATTATATTGTGTTGACTTTTATTTTTGTCCCACATGGAAGAAATAGGCCTTACATTTCACGCTATAAATAAAGTCTTACTTTGTCCTTTGTAAGCATCCCTAAAATATTACTAAATATAGCTTAAATAAAACATTTGCTTCTCTTCTTCTTTGAGGTTATAGTTATCATTGGCTTAGCCAATCAAGGTGGCATTTTTGGCTAATCTCGCCATAGTGGGGTTCATTCTAACCTCACCACGATTGGCATCCATAGTGGGGTTTCCAACCTTACCAAGATTGGGGCTTCTCACGATGTCCCAGCAAAAATACAATTGAAAGAATAAGGAAAAGCCAAAGCAAATCAACAATAAATTTTGCTCCCTAATGTTATACAAGGTGGAATAAATCACATCTTGACACACCATATCAGCTCTTTTTAGTTTAACGGAATATTGTTAGTGATTCTCCAGTGTGTACTTAAATTAATAGATTGAATAAGATGAGAAAAGTAATATTATGAAGAACAACGAAAGACAACCAAAAAGACCATCGGAAGAAAACTACAGAGAAATGAAGACCTGTTATTTCTAGCAGATGCCAAAGAAGCCATCGCCTGTGCAGACAGAACATCTATAGGACCATAACCATGCAAAAACTATGCACTCCCAATAAGATTTCCAGCTTTCTCATGCCTGAAAATATTGCAATTAAAGATCATCTAATAAATTACATAAAATCATTTAAGTTTGTGAGTTATGACGAAGAGAAGTTTCAACAAGCAAAAATCATATACCACTTAAATTTAGGGCAGTGATCACAGGTCCTTTCTTCATGCAACCAATGTACTTTAGCAAATGTGGTCGTTCCTTTGCAAGACGATCTGAGTAAGTTAAAAAAACATATAATATATTTTGTCGCTAAGAAAAGAAAAATTGCATTTATGCATATTTTGATATACCTGGACGCAAATAGATATCATCATCTGCTTTGATTCGAAAAGCTGGAAGGCTGCTTTAAAATAAGCCAATCTCACAAACAAAAGAGGCCAAGGCATTAATTAAACAAGCCACAGACACAGATTATATCACTTTAATAAACCTAATAAAGAATGTTAACTCAACTCTTACGTTTTGTAAGGAAGCTTCAGACATTGTTCCTCAATATCAATAAGCATGAAATCTCTGGACTGATAAATCTCTTTCTGGAGCCGAGCCATCTTCTTTGCATCTTTTGTTCGGCCAATTACAAACCGAAAGGCTAAAACAATAGCTTGCTCTAATCTATAAAACGGCAAAAAGAGTAGCAGAATTCAAATTTCAATAGACCCCAATCAAAATATAAATAAAAAATGTTAATTACATCAAGAGTCCATTGAGAAATGGGGTCAGAAAGAAACCAAGTTGTCCTAAGAGACGCCCGCCGATCACCCGAATCAAAACCGGTTTGAATCCCAACGAAACCGAGAAGTTTGGGGCGATGAGTGACGGCACCGTTATCGGAGGGAGGGTAGAAGTGGCGGAAAGTGTATAAGGATATACCACAGGGGAAAACGGAAAGGGGTGGTCGAATGATGGTGTTGATGGCAAAGCTTATTCCACCCAGGCCGATGAAGAGGGAAACAAGTGAGACAAGTACTGGGCAGGGTGTTGTAGAAAAGATATTTTTGCGGCTCTAGAGGTTTGTTGGAGTAGGCGGAATCTGCATTGGTGGCCACGGGAAAAGAAGAGGAAGAGGAGGGCCGGTGAAAGAAGAGCCTCATTAGGGAAATTGTATAGTGATTGGAAACAGGGTACCTTTGGTTTAAACTTTAAACCGCAACCGTGATACATTGATCTCTCATTCTCACTAAAACTCCTTACTTTTTAACAAAATAAATTTATCATCATTTTTAAAGTTTTTTTTTTTTTTTTAAAAAAAACCAATTATTTATATATTGTAGCATAAAAGTAGTTTGTAATTGGTTGGTACTTGGTAGTCACTGAGGATGAAGCATTGTTGAAGAAAATTTGTATTTGAAACACCCTGAACCCAAAAATTGATTTAGCAAAGAAAAATAGTAGTTCAACCGAAAAAAAAGTGAACCAAACCACAAGAATGATTGTAGCCATTTGGAGTTTGGTAAGAAAGCCAACTTCAAAACCTGTGTGCTGTTCTTTTCAGCAGCACCAGAAAATGAATTTTTATATTTAATGATACATCAATTCATCATCACATTCTAAGGCTAAAACAAGTTACATTCCCCTTTTTCTCCTACCCGGGCAGTTGCCAGTTGCCTCCCCGGAAACAATTTATAAGGAACAAACTAATTGACCCAAAATGAAACAATTCCACAATATAAACCATAAAAGATAAATCGTTTTGATATCTTCAAGCCCAGATTGCAAGCAAAGACATCAATCCAGCTCCAAAGAAAAGCATAAAATATGAAACAACTTGAAGCCTAAAATTGCAGCTCATCCTCTTACTCAGAAAATCAGCAGCAATTAGATCCACTAAAGCCATGTAAACTAGAATTCCAGCCGACATGGAATCTAAGACACCTTCGACAATCAATGCACCTGCGCTATAGGGGTTGTACACTGAAGCAATTCCAGTACCAATCCCAATACCTAATGGAGTAGTGATGGCGAAAAAGCATGCCATTAGTGCAGCTGATGAAGTGTTGAATTGAGCTTGGGAAATACAACCCCCAAGTGCAAACCCTTCAAAGAACTGATGGAATGATAATGCTGCAATTAAAGGTCTTATTGTACATGGACTGTTTGAAACTCCAAGTGAAATCCCAATAATAATCGAGTGTGATACGATTCCAAGTTCCAACACCTGCAAATGGACAAATTATACACATCACAATCATGAAAACAAATGTTTCTTACCATATTACCAAATTGACTATAAAATAAGCTAAATTCAATAATTTATAAAGACCCTTAATTAAAGAATTCCAAATCCATCAGCTTCAATGAACCATCAAACAACGGCCATTGACCGCCCACCCACCCAACACCAATCTTTTGTAAAAATCAATAGAGTTAAATTAGGCCTTAATCATAAGCTGATACAGATTTATTTATCTTCTCCAGTAAATACAACGGCGAAAAGCCAAAATCACCATGCAATTAACAGCAATAACTACCACCCTGTCAAATACAACTGACAACACAATAAATAAATAAATAAATAGAAAAGTACCTGCGAAACGACGACGTGCCGAACACCATTCTCCTCATCACCATCACCAAACCCGTGCGAGTGCCCGTGTCCATGACCTTGCCCGTGTCCGTGTCCGTGTCCATGGGCTTGATCCTTGACGATGACGAGTCCCTCACAAGCGTCCTGGCCATGAGGGTGGCTATGTCTATGGTGCGCCGCGTGCGCATGCATCCCCACAATGTGCATGCCACCACCTTCCTCTTCACCGAACACTTTCCCATTCCGCTCCTTGTTATCCACAACCGGAACAATACCCGACTCCGACACAGCATCAACCGATCCAACCCGACCCTGATCCTCAGTGGTCCGGGTCAGCCCCTGTTTCCTCTCGTAATACTGAGTTCCCATAAAATCAACAAGAAGCGTCAGCAGAGCAGCCACCATGGCGAAAAACCCGGCGAACGGGAACTTGGACCATGGGTATTCGGGCAAACACGAGTCATTCAAAGCCTTGGAACCTCCGGATAACATGTGCACGAAACCGGTGGCCAGAATTACACCAGCGGCAAAAGCTTTAGCGGCGACGAAGAGGCTGCCGTCGGTGCGTAAAAAACGACGGTGCTTGCCGACAAGAGGAATTGCGACTCCGACAATTCCAGCGATCAGAATAGAAGCAATTGCAACGAATTTGAGAGTAAACGCCGCCGCATCGTTACGGCAGGTTTCAAGGTCAGCGGATTTGCAGTTGGCAGTAACCATTGAATCCGAGATGCTCTGCAAAAATAACCCTGTTGTTGGACCCAAAAAAAGTATTAAGATTTGTTATGATCATCAAATTAAACGGAAACCCAATAATTAAGATTAAACAGAGAGAGCGAATGAATGAATTTACCTAGGAAAACCTGAGTTTTTGATCGAAAGTAATCGAAAAACTGCAACTCCCAAAGTTCCTGGACAAACCAGAACGACAGCGTTAAATAAAAAAAAATTGAAAGTTCATAGAGACAGAGAGATGGTTAGGATCCCAAAGAATGAAGCTCACCTCGATGAATAACATGGGAAGAGAATGGAAAGGGTATTAATAATGAAAATGAACAAAAATAATAGTGAAAAGGTTGTTGATGGGATTTCTCAGCGAACAAGAATCTTTATTTATGAATACAAAAACAGAAACAGAGAGAGTGAAAGACGTAATCGATCGGCTAAAAGCGAAGACCGATGCTGTTATCTTATATTTGCAAAGCTCGATACAGAAAGAGAAAGAAAAAGGGAATAACGAGAGAGTGTCGACATAATTTGACGAAAAGGAAGAGTAAGAGAAGAAGGTAGAGTTTGCAGTTGCAACTTTTTGCAAGAGAATGAGGGAGATAGTGTCGACATATGTGTGAAGTCCTCTATTGAAATTGTGATTTATATATATATAAGTACCGGTACGTGTCGTTTTGTCTTGTTTCTAGTTGAAGTTCGCATGTGTGATGAGCACATTGTGGATTAGAATATTGTATAGTACTTTCTGACGCGCCCACAGGAGTTGCGGTCTAAATTGTGTTGGGAAAATGATGGATCACTTCAAAAGTTGCATCTCCTCTCCGCCACTTTTTTCGTACAAGTAAACGACTTTTTCCCACCCAAGGTGTGCGACAGTGAGCGACACTTTACAATTAAAAAAGTTTTAAAATATCTAAAATAACGATTCGACAAGCAACGGAAGAAGATAAGAAAAATTTTGTACAGTAAAAATCGATAGAGCGAATAATGATAATCGATAAAATATTCATCTTCGAAAATCAGTTAAAAACGAAAAAACCTAGGTTTCGTTTGGTTTAAAATTTGAGGGTTTTGAGAAAAGTTTTTTAAAAAAAATTGAATTGGGCGGGTATTACGATGTAGGATTTATAAATTAATAAAATACCATATATATTTATTTTTTTACAAAATACCCCCATAATAAAACATTAAAAGTTAATAAAAATACCTCTAACCTACCCTCAAACACCCCCAGTCGGCCACCACCACCGGAGGTGGCCGAAGTCACCTTATGGGCGTATGACCGGCTGGATCTTGCCGGTCATGTGCCGATATAGCCTTTTCCGGCCAGATCTACGACCAGATCTGGCCGTCAATCGCCAGATCTGGCCGTATTTGCTCTCAACTACGGCCAACAAACGGTCGTCGTTGATGGTCAACGACGACCGTTTGTTGGCCGTCGTGACCGACTGTTACGGCCAGATCTTTGGCCTTAGTCTGGCCTTTTCCGGCCAGATCCACCGTGGATCTGGCCGGAAAATGCTAGATCGGCGCACTATCGGCCAGATTCAGCCGGTAGTGCGCCATCCTACCAGATTCCGGCCATTTTCCGGTGGTGGTGGCCAGAATCTGGTAAATGTGGATTATTGGGGTGTTTTTATAATTTTAAAAAAAATATTTAGGGGTATTTAATTAAATTATCAAATTTAAGGGGTTTAAAAAAAGTTGAATAATATTGGGAGTAGTATTCCCAAAAATATGAGTTTTTGGGTATTTTACTGTTTAACTTTTTTAGGAATACTAAAAGTAGTATTCTCAAAACTGAAACAAATGAAGCCCTAGTTTTTACGATGACCAACAATCAACAAAAAATCAAGTGTTAGAGTAAAAAGAGTTTTTGTAATGAAAAGACCGGAGGTTCAAATGATAATAACAGAAAAAAATTTGTCTGTAGAGTCAGCTTTGGGTATTAACGAAATATAAAATTTAAGTGAGAAAATAGTATTTTGAAACTTTTTAGGTGAAAATGTGTCATTAAGACAAACCTTGGGTGAGAAAAAGACCGTTTACTCTTTTTCATAGTTATAAGGTTATCAATTTGAGTAGTGTCTGTTACAGTGTCATGGTCTCAAACATATTATAGAGGCATATTACTCACTCTACTCAAATTTTGTCATTCCAAATACAATTTGATTACACTTTAAATACACAGAAGAAAAATAATTCTCGTATGTCACATATATTTTATTAACACTATAAAGAATTTAATGTAAAATGATAATTCCTCCTAGGATTTGTGTGCTTCATGCTAAAAAGCAAAGTAGTTGGGCGGCCTCTTTCAAACTGAGTATGAATGACTAGATTGATGACTTGATGTAGCATAGAATGATAGAAATAACTTTCACCAAAAAGAAATGCAATGTTTGGCCACTAAGGAGAAGAGAGAAACAGTGATCCTTCCTTCTCTTCCGATCCCAAACATACTAGCATATTTTACATACTACTGTATTTGTAGATAATAATAACAGTTTGACATTATGACAATATTAAAAATTCATTCTCACATACCAATCCCTATAATATATTCCTTTGTCACTTTGTATTAATTTCCAAAATGGAACTTGTTCCCACCCAAGGTTTAGCGAAATGACAAGTTCTCACCCCTGGTTTCATAAATTTTATATTCTCACATTTAAATTAATACTGTTTCATTTCTTTTAAAACTCAAAGACTAAAACGGTCATTTATTATATTTTAATATTTCATTTCTGCAAAACCTTCAATCACCAAAGCCAGGAACAATCCAAAAACCAAGAAAAATCAACACAAAGACTTCTGAATCAATCACATTCAACTTCCAAACAATCACAAATCTCAATCTCCTTTCAAAAACCTCTGAAACAAACACTAATGAAACTTAAAATTCACTAAAATCTTGAAACCCTAAGGGAAGAAGTGGTCAACAAACGGCGGGCGACCGAGGCTAGGGATGTTTGGGGGTTTTAGAGAGGGGACGTTGTGGTGCAAAAGGTGGTGGTGGGGAGAATTTTCGGTGATAGGAGCGATCAGAATTTTGCTGGGAAGACACGATAATTGTGCGAAACCCTAAGGGGTTGGCGATAGTGGTCGGCATGCAATTGTGGTGAGGGAGGTTAAGGGTTTTGGTAGGGGGACTTTGATGTCACTAATGGTGGGGTCGGGGTGATCTTCGTCGACAAATTCAACTGGAAAAGCTTGAAGCCCATGGGTCAAGACAGTGGGCGAATGGTGGTGTGATTGGGTGGGAGATGAAAAGGGTTTTGGTGAGTGGGCTAAGGGGAGTGTGTTGGTGGTTTCAGGGTGTTAGACGACGCTGGAATCAGGTTAGATTGGTCGGAGATGTCAGTTGCGCGTTGGTGGGTTTATTGCACTGGAATTAGCAATTTTGGCCCAAAAATGGCCAAATTTGAATTGGGGAAAGATGAATCGAGGCTAAGGGTAAACCGGGTGGTTCAATAGAAGGTGAACCGTCATCAGAAAACACAGCAAACAACCGATGGCAATGCTGACAGTTTGGTAATAGCAAAGGAGAATGAGATGAAGAAGAAGAAGATCGAAGGGCAATTTGGTAATAGTGTTGTTTGCATCTGTGTTAGAACCTAACAATCACTAACTGTGTTATTTTTAAGGGTGAGAATCTAAAATATATGAAACAAGAGGTGAAAACTTACTGTTTCACTATCACTAAGCCTTGGGAACATGTCGTTTACTCATTTCGGAAACGGAACTTGTTCCCTTTGTTACGTCAATGCTTTACTCATTCCAGTTTGTCCCAATTTAAATATTTTCTTTGAGTGAGAAAGTAAAAATTATGAAACATTTTATTCTTATTCAAACTTATAACTATTCTTCTAAATGGGCTTTCTCAAGGCCTGCGATACTTAGAGCCTGGCCCAATAATCTCTACATCACTCATAATCCCGCTTGGTATTTGGCAACTGTTACTATGCGTTAAACAGGCGTGAATCTATATTTGGTACTGTGTCTAATCGTAGGTGAGTGATGAATAATACTAGAGACAAATTTTCTGTATAAAGCTGCATATAAAATGACTTGATATAAGATGAATGGAATAATAAATATAGAAGTAAAGTTCATAATTTTTTTGTTAATAAAATACTTAATCAATGATGTAACTCCACCCAACCAATCAAAGTTTCTAACATCTTTTATTATAATTATTAATTTAATTAAATAATTATTAACAAAAAAATAATTTTAAATTGAAATTAGTATTTAATTTGTTAACATTTATAAAGCACCAAATTCACTCATACAAACAGTTTTGTCCTCTCTTATTAAATTTTTTGGACGGCATTATCTTTGTTATTGTCATTATTTACAAAAATGTCATTATACTCATAACTAGCCACCACCGTCAACCACCGCCAATCACCGCCTGAGGCTACCAAAAGTTACCATAATGGCGTACGACCAGTCGTATATGGCCGTCATGTGCCGATGAGGCTTTTTCTGACCATGGATCACAAATCCATGGTCGAAAAATGCTAGATCTGGCTATTTCACGGACATAAATCTAGCTATGAAATGGCAAGATCTGTGCCAACAGCCACCAGCAGTGGCTTGGGGTGGGTAAGAGTGTTTTTGTTAAGTTTAAAACATTTTTTTTTTGCTATGGTGTTTTTGCTAAATCTGAAAAGTAAAGGGTTAAAAGATTATTCAAAAAAATAATAATAAAAAATACTGTTATATTAATATTTAAAAAAGTGGACAATTTAGTAATCTATATAACATACCCACTCGTTTATCCTCCCAACCAAACATATTATTTACTAATTTATTCAAACCAACCAAACACATTTTCTAAACATTTTCAGTAATCTTCAAGATGATCTTTTATTCCGATAATATAATATCCCCTTATAATAAAATATTATATGATCCAAATTCCCCCAAAGTATTAAATATTCTTATTATAGAGCTTTTTTAAATTTACATGGAGGTTTTTTTTTTTTTTTTCAAAGAGATTATAAAGCTCTCTAATAATAATTGATGTGATTCCTACCAAACGATCTCATATAGACGAAGGAAATAAACTTTGGTACTTAATAGCTTTTGATGTTTATAATAATGCTTACTTTTAAAACCTTTCATAAAAAAAATTATTGTATAACAAATTTGAAATATTTATAATAGTTAGTTCAATAAATTAGAAACTAAAAATTACAAATCGTAAAAAAATATTTACCTTATCGGATAGTAAAAGATGTATGTTGAAACTACTATTGAGTGATCAAGTGATCAACTAAAATTTTTGAATGTATTACTAAAGAGATCTTAAAGTCGATTCACTTCAAGAGTAGTCACTATCTGACTCGAAGTGACTATTAAAAACTGTTATCTAACCTATAATTTTAAAGCATTTAAGAAATTATAGTTAAGATATGTGCAATATAGGTATCCCAGTCCCATGGAAAAAAAAAAAATTAAAAAAAAATATATATATTAATAATAATAATAATAAGATGTACCGTGTACGTTGAATGGGCTAGGATATGAAAATTGGAAAAAAAAAATCAAATTGTCAAAATCTATAGACTATAACGTGTATTGAGCAATCATATGACTGATTGAAGTGGTCAGGAGTGGTCCTTATCAATTATTAGATCTTGATCTATGCTCATATCAATGAGACATACTTATATATATATGGCAATAAGTTTCGTACATTGTCCGTCATTTATTTGCTAAACTTTAATTTAATTTAATTCAACGTGGTTTTCATATCATGAAAAAATACACACATTCGTTGTGGGCGTGGCAATGGGGTGGGGCAGGCCGGGGACCCCATTCCCATCCTCGCCCTCAAAATTACTCACCACCACCGCCCAGTTATCGTTATAGAGATGATGGAAATTCCCCATCCCTGCCCCCACGGAAAATTTTAGAGGCTCATCCCTACACTGTTAATTTTACATTAATATTATTTATGAGAATAAACGGATGACAAAAATTATTTGAACATTACCAAACATAATAGTTAATTCTCTTTTAAGGTTAAGATTCATCTACACAACAAACACTTAAATTAATCGTATAAACTTAAGCTAAAACACTATATTTGTCCAAAATACAAACTCGACCCTATTGTCATGAGTGCTTTCTACTCATATTCCCATAAAATATGCATAGTAAAATACATGTAAAATAGCATAAAAAGTTGGGCCCAAATTTTTCTTTTATTAAACATATACATTCTTTGTACAAAACTCATATCATATACAAAACTATGAACAATAAGGTGGACAGTGTAGCCATTTTCCCTCGCTTGCCGACATCCATCCGACAGTGTCCTCACCTAGATCCTGCAAAAACATAGGAAACAACGGGGATACTCAATCTTAATAGGTTGACTCACTCTCATAGGTTTCAAACCTAATCTCTCTATCATCCCATGCGATACAAAAGAATGGGTAGCCCCAGAATCAATTAAAGCATATAAGGAAACAACATGGAATATCAACTGACCAGTTACTGCGGATGGACTGGCCTCAGCTTCACCCTGTAACACTGTAAAAACTCTGGCATTGGTACCTCTCGAACTCTGAGCTGCAGGTGGGAGAGGAGCTTTACAATCCCTCCTCAGATGCCCTAGCTGACGGCACCTGCAACACACATTTTTATCCCTCAAACACTCCCTTGAATGGTTCCTCCTGTATTTAGCACAAGGGGGAAACCCTTCTGTCCTGGGCCGCTTGTTCTACCAATCTCTCCTATCCCTCTTGGGTTGAAACTTTTTCTTGACCCTTACTTCTCTATTCCTTGTAACCTCTACTCTCTCTCTCTGTGAGGTAGTGGATAGTTCACTGAGTACCTGTGAAGATAACCTTTCTGCAATGTGCTTATTTACATATATCTTTGCACTTAAAGCCCTTGTCAAAGCCTCAATGTAGGTATGAGGAGGCTCGGCTCCTGTCATCACATCTTAGGCAATATCGATCTCAACCCTTGCACAAACTTGTCCCTCATTAACAATGGAGTGTACACTATTCCGGGTACGAATCGAGCAAGGGAGTTGAATCTTACTGAATATTCTTTCACCGTACTAGTCCCCTGCTTCAAATTAATAAACTCTTGGACTTTCTCGTGCACCCGATCTTCTGTTCGATACTCAGCCTCAAACAACCTCCAAATTCTTCCCAAGTCATCAGAGCCAAGTCATGAGTCTCTTCTATTAGTTCCCACCAAATCCGGGCATCTCCCCGCAATAAGAAACTAGCATATATGATCCTCTCTCTATCATTCATGGGAAGCAAAGCCATCATCCGCTCTACAGACTTAAACCACTCTTCTGCTTCTAACGGGTCCCTAGTACCCCTAAACTCTGGCGGCTGGTGCTGGCTTGCAAGCCCCTGAATCGGATCAACCCGACTCTGTACTGTCTGAGGTACCGGCCCTTCTCACTCTTGTCTTGCAATCGGTCCTCTTCTAGGGGTCTCAAATCTTTTCGGTACAACTCTCCCCTGACTCTCAGCTAACACCTGTTGTACTACGTTTCAGATCATCGTCTCATCAAGAGTAGGGGGAGTTGGCTCTAGTGGGTTAGAGGGTTCTCCCTCGTTCATCACACTCTTACCCTTCTTCCGATTACTACGTCTCATCTACAAAACGACCACACTTGATCAATTCAAGAGAACACTTAACGTAAGGAAAGAATTAACTTACACAGTCGGCTCTCGGACATCGTAGCGACGAGAATGGTACACTGTCAAATCCCAAAATTTTTGCTCTGATACCAAAAATGTAATGACTGCTTTCTACTCGTATTCTCATAAAATATGCATAGTAAAATACATGTAAAATAGCATAAAAAGTTGGGCCCAAATTTTTCTTTTATTAAACATATACATTCTTTGTACAAAACTCATATCATATACAAAACTATGAACAATAAGGTGGACAGTGTAGCCATTTCCCCTCGCTTGCCGACATCTATCCGACAGTGTCCTCACCTAGATCCTGCAAAAACATAGGAAATAACTGGGTGAGTACAAAACAATGCTTAGTAAGTAAATCCTCTACTCATCTATCCCCACAACTCTTTCTCTTCAATTCTTTCCTTACAATTCTCGTTTACTCTCTCTGCTTTCTCTTTCGGTTTCTCTCTCTTTGTTTCTCTTTCTTAAAATTCATTTCTACAAACTCTTTTTAGTAAGTCACGGCCCCATCTTATCGGAGCCACGGTTGGGACTCGCTCCCACTCTCTGTGACTTCTACTCAATTCTAGCCGATCGGACTCGGTTATGCATAGATTCGGAACTCTTGGCCATGTGAGTACATAATCTCTCTCTCGGGTAAACTCGGGTATAGCCCTCATCCGCATGCACTCTCACGGGCTACACCACTTCTCTCTCATACTCATGCCGCTCTCTCAATGCGGCGTACATGCGGGAATACTCTACCCATTACTCACGGGTTCCCCATCGCACAACCTACTCTATTCTCTTGTCTAGCACTACTTTCTCTTTGATCTCTAGTGCTCATTCTCTCTCTTTCTCTTTACTTTTAGAGTAGCTTATACTCAATTTATCTACTCTTTCTCTACTCTCTTATCTTTTCTCTAGTGCATAATTAATGCATATAGATAACTCATGCTAATTAATGCACTTATGAGATGCAATTATGCCATGTAGCAAAAATTTAGGCTTTCTACTCTTACTCATGCTTCTCTTAAGCATTTCATCATACAACTCATGCGCATATAAAGCTCTACTTTAACTATAATTTTTTTTTTTCTTTAATCATCCAAAATGGGAGAGAGGCTCCCTTATACTCTCTAATTTCCTTGTCAAAGGAAAACACTTCTATAAATTTGCTCAAAACTTCATTCCACTTCAATCAAACTCAACCCAACATCAAGCAATCTCAACACTTCTCATATTTAAGTATATGCAACAACAAGCATAAATAGCATCCATCTCATCTCAATTGATATAAATACACATTCATACATAAATCTCTACTCAAAGGAGTTCTTAAATCTCACTTGGGTTGGGTTTACTTACTTTGTGAGGAAAATGGCTTTTTTAGCACTTTTCCTTCCCTTTTGAATCTTGTCTCTTCTCTACAACTTTAAACAACACAACAACGTAAGTCTCTAGCCAAAACATAAGAAAATTCTCATCTAAAGCAAGAATCCTTACCTTAGGATGCTTTAGATTAAACTTCTAAAAAAAAAAACTACTCAAAAAGTCCTTAGAAATCCTTGGAAGATTGAAGGAAATTTGAGAGGAAAATAGTGAATGGAAGAGGCGGTGGAAATGGATGAAATGAAGGGTTCTCTACACTTAACCCTTTTTAGCTCAACTTATACACAAACATCCCTATTTTGCCCTTGCTCTTTCTTAGAAATTCCATCCATATCCTTTGATTCCTTACAATCACACCCCCATACTAACATATTCTCCATGAAAATTTCTTACATTTTACTCCCCACTTTTCCTGCTAATTAGGGATAGAATGGTCAAATTGCCCTTAAGAAGAAAATATCTAAAACTTAATAACACTTTTCAGCCGACCCGTTGCCGCGGCGAAGACAAATCCGTCGCCGCGGCGAAACACTCTAGCAGCTACTCTATGGGTTATAGCACCTCTTTGCCGCGGCAAAGCTTATTCTTCACCCCGGTGAAGCCTGTAACCCCAAAATTTCGCCAAGTCTTCATAATTTTCAAGGCAACCACTCAACCAAACCAATACATTCATTCAACCAAGGACCAACCAAACAAAAATAACAACATATAAACTTACTTGAAGCTGAACCAATAAACATTTAAGCAATACAGCGAATCTTAACGACGTACCTCAAGTGGGGCGTTACACCTATCCCCGAAAAAAGTGGGGAATTCCTACCCCATACGAGGGCAAGGCCCATTGCCATGCCTAATTCGTTAGATTGTTAAATATAACATAGAAATTATGGTTATTATTATCTGACAACATTAAGGGAGAGTTTGGTTGTAGGTAATAAAGATTATTCGGGTTATGTCATCTTATATAACTTGATTACTATGTTTGGTTGTCAAGTAATCTAAGATTATGGTAATCTTGCATTACTAATAGTTGTTATTGTTGATAATATTTGAGGTAATCTGATTACCTTTATTTTCTCAGGTATTGTAAGATTACTTTGGTAATCTTATTTTTGTTACAAATTTATCCCTTATTAATAAAAATTTTGGACAATAATGCCTCTGTTTTAAAATAAATTTATATTAATATACTATTTTAGTTTTACCCTTGTTTAATTAAGTTTTTGGATAATAATATCCTTGTATTTAAAACAAATTACATACTACCACCGCCACCCAGCCACCACTGTCGACAATGGGCCAACCACCACGGACCATTGCGGAGTCCCTAAAAATGACCGAGATTCATTGGGAGGCTCCGGAAGGCTTCGATATAGCCGAAAATGGTGAGAATTGGCTTGATATGGCCGTTTTCGGCCATCAATATGGCTAGAAACTACCATATCAAGGCCTCATGGTCACGATGAGCTACTCACGATGAATTTCAGAGACTTTCGACAGTGGTTTGCCGTGGCGGTAGGCTGTGGCAGGGGGGTAGGGGAGATTTTGTCATAAATTAAAGTTTTATATAAGCGGGGGTGTTTTAGCTAAATCTGAAATATTGAGGGTTAAAAAATTATTCAAAAATTAATAATAAAAATAATATTATATTAACATTTAAAAAGAGGGCAATTTAGTAATTTAAATAACATACCCACCAATTTATTCCCTGTAAGACCATCTCCAACTCATTGCACTAGATTGGTGTGATTTTTGGTGAAATACTATTACATTTCTAACACACTGCAACAAAAATTGCACACAAAAAAATATTGCTTAAAATATTCTTTTTCTTTTTCTTTTATTGTAATAATCAACAATTAATCTATTTCACTCATTATTTTTATATATATTAATTAAATATAGAGAATGATATTTTTATTAAATAATAATTACTTTAAAAATTATACTAATTTAATAAAATTAAGCATTTATTTAATCAAATAAAGATTATATTTAATATAGAAAAATATTACATATAATGTAAAATGATACCAAAAAAAAAAAAACGACAACAACACAAAAGTTAAATTCTATATTGATAATAATTTAATTTTCCGAATTAGTATATTCTTGCTACAAGTGATCAATTAATGCATTTCGAAAAGCATGGTGAGCTTCTGTATCCTTGATTTGTCTATATCAAGCAAGAAAATTTTAAAATCGAATATTTTAATCTACGACAAATTCAACAAATTAACTTAAATACAAATAACAAAAAAAACTTTACTATTTAAACAATATCATGCCAAATTAGTGTGCATGAACAACGCTACACCAAATTTGATGTAATACTGTAGCAAAACACCAAATTAGTGCAAAAAATGACGTTGTATTGTAGTAAAATTCATGTTATTTTAGTCATTTCTAACCCAAAATAATACTGACTTAAAGATACTTTAACCAAACATATTAATATAATATATGTATCAATCAACCAAATATATTTTTATAATAATTTTCAATAATGTTGAAAGTAATATAAGATTAAGTGATGCAACCTTCCCGCACCTATGAGCTTTGTTATTAATTAAGAGTACTGACATATTATCTGCACATTGTCTTTCAATTGATTTATTTGAACGGTTCAAAATGTTAAACAAAAACCGGGAGATGCTAAAACGGTGTCGTTGTAATTGGCACAGTCCCCGCTCAGCAGCCTTTGCTGGATGCAACTACAACCTCATATTAACTCACAACCACCTATAGTGTTTTGTCTATTTGTGATTTACCCATCATGTTGCAACACGTGTCTCTCGAGATACTAAAATATGAAACCAAAATATCCCACCCATTGAAAACCCTTTTTCTCTTCTTCTAACTCCATTCCCCTTCTTCTTCTCTCCGCTTCTCTCCAGTACCGACAGCCATGTTTGAACAATCTGTATCTTTTATACCCTCAATTTGGGCTTCCATGAACAGTTGGTTCACTCCCACTGTTCTTTTTTTGTTCCTCAACCTCATGATTGGAACCATTTTCATCACTACTAGCTTGGCTAATTCCCACAAAGGCAATGACCAACACAAACAACAAGACCACCCACAACCCCACCAATTCGCTAGATCTCCATCTGTGTTGCAAAGACTCAAATCTATCAACTTTTACACTTACAGATCCCCCGAACCCAACACCAGCTTCACTCAGACTCCAGGTATGGACTCCCATTTCACTTATCATAATCTCACTCATGAACCTGAGCAACACCAGCATCAACCACCTCAGTCCACTACTGGATCTCCTTTGTTACAGAGGCTCAAGTCCATTAACCTCTACAACTATTTGTCTCAAGAATCCTCTCCTTCGCCCAAAACCCAAGAAGAAGATACCCATCAACAAGAAAATGTGCATCACCAAGAACCACAAGAAGAAGGAGGAAATGAAGGAGACGAGTACATTGAAAATGAAGAAGAGAGTCCTGATCTTGATGAGGTATATGGACAACCGAAGGGCAGCCACGTAAGCAGAACCAAATCTGATACCAAACCAGTGGGAGGAGAGATACCGAAGAAGCTACCAAAGAAAATGAAGAAGTCTGCGAGTACAAAGTCGGCCTTTTCTCACTTTGAAGAAGAAGACATTGTCGAGACTCGTAGGCCTGCAACTACTAAAGAAGGAAAAGCTAAAGCGACACAAGTGGTTGATGATGAAGTGGATGCTAAAGCTGATGATTTTATCTACAAGTTTAAGCAGCAGTTGAAGTTGCAGAGGATTGATTCCATTATAAGGTACAAGGAGATGATCACTAGAGGAAGTGAAAATTAAACTAGCTATGGCTTGGTTATGTGAGGGTGGGTTTTGTTAATTAATTTTTTTGTTTAAATTAAAATTTCAGGAGTTTATTTCTTGGGATGTAACTGCAGATCTACTGCTTATGTTGATGAACATTTTGTTCAAAATTATGCCACTGCTATTTCTAGTCTCATTTCTGAATACTCGTATACTTGGCTGTGGGGTTGAGGACATTTTGGTAATTTTGGGGATGTTTCTGTTGCATGTCCATGGAAGTAGGGGATACTTGCAGTTGCAGAAGCTTGTATTACTGAAATGCCCATTGGATTGGAGGTGGAGAAGTGGATAGAGTTACAGAAATACCCATGTATATTACGTTAGATACGGTAAAAATAGAGGGCAGTATGGTAGTTGGCGCATGATGTATTATCCGTATTTGCAGGTGGTTTGGTGTGAAGCACGTGGGTGATTTTGTTAGGGTAGTAAGCATTAATACCAAATCTATGGTGCATGTAAGATAGGACAGGTCAGAGAGTGAGAGGAATCAAATAGTGGATTTATTATTAAAAAACAAATGGGACATAGTGAAATGGTGATGTTGGTGCGTATCAATGTCATTTTAAACAAGTAACATTTAAAAGAGGTAGGAAAATGCTATTGCTATGTCAACCCAACTGTTAATGCTAACCTTTGAAATTGAATAAAGAGTAAACAACTTTTTCCCACCCAAAGGCCTAAATAATGGCCTAATTATACTTTTTCACCAACTTTTAAAATACCATTTTATTATCTAAATATTATATTATATCAATAATTTTCATTATCACATTGATATTAATTGTGAAGACGAAAATATCTGCACCAAAGATCAACCCCTGATCGTCGTTCATCGCAAATCAAAATTTCGTATGCCTTAGCCCAAATTTTGGCCGATTCTAGCACTAGAAATCGACCACGTCACTATCATTCAACTCACCGGCATCCCTCCACTGAAACCCTTCTCACCCCCACCCACAATCACTCCTTAATCATTTGAAGTCAAGGATGATAGTGGAGTTCGCGATTATTTTTTTCCAGCCGCACGGGTCCCTTTCTCTGGCCTATTTTGGTCGAAATACAGCATTGTTGGCTTTATTCAATCCCTCCACCAGCTTCCCAATCCTCTATAGACCAAAACCCCCAACAATCCCAAGCCTCTTCTCCCACCATTCGTTGGCCACCGCCTTGTTAGGGTTTCACTATTCTAAGCAAAACTCCAGTGGCTAATGACAACCAAAATCCAATCCAACACCACCATTCAAACTACAAAACCCCCCAAACCCCGTCACCTATTAGCTTGTCAATTGTCTGTCGAACTCGCCTCCACCATCGTGACTGGGTTTTTATTTTCCAGTGAAATTGGCTTCAATTTGATTTTTTTTTCTTTTTTTATAGATTGTTTGGACTTATTGAATGTTTGACAATTGATTTTGTTGGTTTTCTGGGCTATTTCCATTGCCGATGACAACCATTTTGCACTCTTTTGTCGGCTTACACTAAGTGCTTGACAAATTGCTCCACTTAGCACGCCCCAGTGTGTAGCTGCGTTGTGTGTGCGCCTGCAATAGCTTTTCCTCCTGTCAACGACCGTTTTTTCGATTGCTTCTGTTCATTGGTGAGAAATTAGGTGCCGGAGCGAGAGGGGCCAACGATTGGTGGTGCAAACGAATAGGGGTGATGCCTACCCTTTTTTACAACGAAGTTTACTAACGAAATTATAATTTGGATAGTAAAGTGGTATTTTAAATGTCTATGGGTGGGATAGTGTTATTAGACCATTATTTGGATGGGAAAAAAATAGTTTACTCTTAAATAAACTATATAGTTGGGCTTTATAATAGGGGAAACATTGAATCAAAGAGGATGGATGTATAATTGCGGTGGCTTTTGTAATTGGGTAGCTATATTAAAATGCCATAAGAAGCTTTACTTGTGGAATAATATTACACATACATCATTCTCATATAATATTATGTGACAAGATATGATTTGGTGAAAGTTTAATTTTAACTTTAAATTAGCCAATTATATTTTGCCACATAATATTGTATGAAAAATGTTGTATAAAAATTATGTATGTATAGTATTACTCTTACTTGTGATAGATACCAAATATTAGGTCATCAAATGAATAATGGTTTAACATTTTATTTCTGATGATTATGATTCAGCCGCAAAGGGAGTGCATATATGCCATTACATTTGTAGCCTTATATTATCTCTTGAATCACAATAAGATGATAGTTGATGATATGTTTAGAATAATAATCAAGTGTCAGTCACCCATATCGTATTCTTGACATATTTATCATTATACTGTTGTCATTTTAATGGAAGATGATACGAGGACTTGGGTCTTTGTATGAGGATGTGGACATTTTTTTTTTGTTTTTTTTTTTTTGTAATTGGGGTGTTTGAACCAGTTTATGCATACCTTAACTAATTCTTGGAGTCTATTAAACATTCAACAAGTCCAAAAGATCATATAATTTACGGGTGTTCAAAAGAACCGGTTGGAACCAGAACCGACGGGTACCCTAGGTTTGGTTCTGGTTTCTACCCGGGACCAATCGTCAATGGATAGGTTTCGGTTCCAAATTTTTGGAACCAGAACCAGGAACCGAGACTAATATAAAATAAAATTAAATATTAGGAGGGTTAATAAAAACTTCTGTAGAAAAAGTAATGTGAATATATTTATATTTATATTTTATAACATTTAAAGTAAGTTGGTTTGACTTTTGAGAATCTACCTTTACAAAGTAATGGAGTTTGTAATTTTGAATTTATAATTTGCAATTTTATTTTTGTTAACTAGTGCCAGGTGGGGGTTATTTGTAAGTTTTTAAAGGTTTTTTTGCTATTTTAAAAATTTTTGGGGGGTTATGAATTTTATAGGGTACCCAGAATCGGAACCGGAATCATTGTTATAGGTTCTGGTTCTGGGTACATAGGAAGCAGAACCGTCGGTTTCGGTTCTGCTTCCAAATTTTAAGGAACCGTCGATTCCGGTTCCGGTTCCGGTTCTGATTTCTTCAAAAAGTGTAGGATACCCAGAACCGAACACCCCTAATATAAACCATAATGTTATTATGATAAATGACCCCAAGATTTAAACTTAGGAATTCATGGAAATGAGCAAACTTCATTAATTGTCAAACCAGCCCCTTAAGGTTGATGTGGACACGCCTTACTGCAAATTATAATTTACAAAATAAGTACCTAAAATAACAATTCAATATAAATAATCATATCCTAATTCTTGAATCATTTGTTTAATATTCATAGTAAGTAATAAATGTTATCATGGTAATTAAGGAATTAAAAGAGAATGTATTAACAAAAATGCTTCAATTAATAATATATTACTAATTTTATCCTAGAAACACGAATAAAATAATCTTTGACAAATCATGTACCAAAAACAATGGTCCACAATGACACTTTCACGTGCTGTCAACAACAAAACAACGTCGTTTCACGAAAAAAACAAACATCCTAACAAAACTAATGACCTCGTAGACATCATCAACCCACAAAAAAATGAAAAAAAAGTTTGCAAAAGGACATTGGGAGTCTCAGGAAAGCGAAGAAAAAAGTAAAAGAAGAAATGCAGAGACACAGAGAGCCAAAACACGCCGAGACTTGAGAGTAGTTTTAAAATAGACGAAAGTAAAGTTACTTGAGAAAGCAAAGAGAAATGGTGTTAATGGTCAAACAACAGCTTGGTAGAGGAAAGAAAACTCGTTTATGGGGAGGAGTATTTCTTTGTTGGCTCTTCTTCATCTTGATTACTCCAAAGTTCTCTTTTTACCCAGAACACCACCTTTTTGCTGATATGCGCAATTTTCTTGGTACTTTATCTATTCTCTTTATCTACAAATGCATAATCTCTTTTCTTGTAGTTGATGTTATTTTGATATCTGGGTATCTGACAGGAGTGCCTAACACCTTGAATGTGATCACAAATTTTCCCTTTTTGATTGTGGGTGTTATGGGGTTTGTTCTCACTCTCCAAGGAAGCTTTTTTAACATCAGGTTTATATTTTATATTGGTTTCGTTTTGTTTAGAGTGTTTTCAGTTGAACTTTGTGATGGTGTTGATGGATTTTGTTTTTATGGTTGTTGTGTCTGGAAATGGGTTTGGTTACAGTTGCCGAGGAGAGGTTTGGGGTTGGGCTCTATTCTATGCAGGAATAGCAGCTGTGGCGTTTGGTTCTGTTTATTATCATCTTATGCCTGATGATGATAGGGCAATGTGGGACAACTTGCCGGTTAGAACTACAATTCCATTGTATATCTCTCTATTAAGATGCTTATTTTGAATCTTGATATTACTTATGTAGGGGAACGAAAGGAATTATAAAACAAGAATTTTTTCTCTGCATTTAATAGTTAATTACGGTTTTTGAAGGTTGTAACACTATGCTTTTCTCACAAGTTTGCATTATGTGACTGCATGAAATTATTTTTTAAATTCTTTAAAAGTTAAAGTGATAGAAGTTTGCTCAATAACAATTGGAGGCATTGTTTTTTATTTTAATTTTACTCTTTGGATGTTGTTTTCTTGTGCATTTCTAATTGCAGATAATGATAGCATATTCCTCCCTGTTCTCAAGTTTTCTTGTTGAGAGAGTGGGGGAGAAGATTGGACTAAGTTGTTTGATTGCACTCATTTCAGTTGCTTTTCTTAGTATGATTTATGCAAGGTTAGCTTCTCGATTCTAGATTTTTTGCTAATCACTTTGTATATCTGCTTTGGGACTTGTTTGCTGAAATATTCATAAGGGTTCTGTTGAAAAGTGTTGCTAGTTGGTTGCAGAACATTTAATGATTTTCGGTTGTGCATGACGTTCCAGCTGATTCCATGCATAGCCATTCCGGCTATGGCATTTTTGTTCCCACCCAAATATACTCACTCAAGATATTGGCTCTATGCAGCAGGTATTTCACGTCCTTGATTTGTTTATTTAAATTTGTTTTATTCTATATGTCAAAGAAGAGATCTTTTGTTAAAGCTGACTTCAGTTCCTTTTATGGTTAGTGCAAACATTTGTGGTCCAAATATAATTAAATGGGTTGTGTCATTTATAAGGCTTGAGCAAGGTTTGATCTATAAGGCTTGAGCAAGGTTTGATCTTGAATTTGTTGTACCTCTACCTGTGAGGGAATTTTGATTGAGTTGAAGATCAAAGCTATCTTTGGAAGATTCAGAGTTATCCAAACATTCCCACTTTGAACTTTTCTTTGAACCGATGTTCATTTCTGTGAAGTTCACAAGATATGTATCATTTTTCAGACACAACTAAACCATGAGAGGAATTTACTGATGTGGATCAAGTAGTCGAAAGAGTTTAGAAGATCCATTGATGATATTTTTGTTTCCACTATGTTTTCTTTATTTTACTTTCTTAAACGTAATTATATCAGTCCATTAGTTTGTCCACAGATGCATAATTTGAAAGTATTAAGATAGTTATAAACATTGGGAAATTTTTATTTTGCTTTTAATTTATTAGTCATGCATTCTCTGCTGCAGGAGTTCAACTCCTAGCAAGATTTGAAGCTGTCGCTGACAGGAAAATATATCATGCAAATCATTACATTATCAGCGGACATTCCATGGAGCATTTGTGCTCGGCAGTTGTCCCTGTTCTGCTTTCAATCATGCTCTTGTTTAGAAATACAAGATTTCAAAGGTATTTGAGAATCTCAGTTCATTTTTAAACCATATGGGGAAATTATATTCTAGAATCTAGAATTCATTTGATTTACATGTATATTGTATTATGTGTGTGCCTGTTTCACTGTGTATACTTCCTTATACCTTAAGAGGAGAGGTGAAGAATTTTCTTTATTCTTATTTGTCTGAGGATTATAACAGATTAGGTGACTCTAAAGAGCGTCCATGAAGTTGAGAAAAGAAGGCATTCCCATTGCGATAGTTATCAGGTGCCCCAGCATATACAAGGAAATCATTCGTGGGAAGCAACAGGTTATTCATAATAGATTTTGTTTACCAGTGAAGATTTAGATTCTGATGTAACCTCTATTTTGTACCAAAACTCAAATTACTTAGTGAAGAACGAAGTAGAATCTGTTGGTTGTATCCTCTCTTATTATTATTATATTTTTTTGGGATGATCTGTCTTTCATATGGTAGTTTTACTACCGGCTTACAAGACTCTGCCATTTCGAGGCAAATATTCTGGACGTGTTGCTTGTTTTATATTATTGTGTTAAATGAATGTTTGCCATGTAAATTCGCTTCCATGCTAGCAGGTGAGGGCCCTGTGATTGCTCCAACCTTAGTGATTGTACAAGTCTTGGCATGGTAGAAGTATGAGAACAGAGCACAGGCCATGAACATGGATGTCCTTAACCTTATTCTCCATGTGTTGAGATGTTCAATGCTCACCCTATGCTGTTGGTCCAAACATCGCAAAGGGGTGCAATACTGCTTGAAATTTGCAGTAGCAATTTTCATAATTATCCAGGCATCCGAGGGAAGTATGAGAACAAAAAGTATCAATTTTAAATGCCATATGTTTGTCAAACATTTTTACATAGCATGTCTTCACATGTATGCTGTTTGCTCTGGATAATATTTTATTATAGCGGCATAACGGATAATTATATTATTGAGGTATATTATGCTTGCTACTTCTGTCAAGTAAAGAAAGGCATTGCTTTATTCACATGCAAGAGCATGTGCATGGCATGGCTAAAACATGCTGTGTTCCACCGTAATCATTGATGGTGTAAATATCATCAGAATCTGATTTAAGCTTTGCTTTAGTCAACCAAAATGTAGAATAACTGGAAATCAACTTCGGATATCCATGATGTGAACTTTATATAATAGTGTTTTGATGCTTACAAATCAATATAACTACTATCAGGTGGGTAATGAAGATGGCTATATGTGCGCATCATTTCCAGTGGATTAAATGACAGAAAATCGATGTTGATTAGAAGTGTCTTGTTTCTGTTTGTGTTCATTGTGTAGTGACTATGACATTGCTGTCTTCAGTTGTAGTACTTTGTCATGGAGATATGTAAGATCAGTTGCCTGTCTTGTTTTCTTTTTGTTGCCTTGTTGGCTTAGGTAGAACCGTAGAAGTGTGTTGCCTTTCTTTTCATCAGGAAATTTTGGAAGGTTACCAAATTATTCCTTGCCCTCTGTCAAAGTAAGGTGTTGATGACAATAGAACCACCACAATCACTATTGGATAACTTAATGGTAAAAGAGTAAAGAGGTTCAACATAGGTTCTTGAATTTGAGTTCTCTCAAACACAAATAGAGGTGATTACTAAGGGGATTTATCCAATTGTTAATTTTAGAATCCCAAAAGAATAATTGAGGTGCGGTTACGTTGATCTGAACACCTTAATTAAAAAAAAAAAAATGAACCATCACCCCATTTTCCATCAATTACAACTACAAATTACCCTAATACTTATCCTTAATCTACGTTAAAATACGTCATTTGAGTAAATATAAAACGCATTGTTACTTTTACTGGTACATAATATGAGGGTTGAGCAAGATACATTACACGCACACATCACAGGGAATTGACAGAATTTTAACAAGGGTTTAGTACACGATGAAGAAGGAAGTTTCATGGAAATAAATAGTGGGTAGAAAAGAATGGATGTAACGCGTATTGTTTTTGAGTGTTAAATGGGTATTCCTTGACTTTGTTTAGTGGGGATTTATTGTACTGTCTCACTCAGTCAGTCTCAATTTTCTAGGAGGGTGTCGGTGTGCCCTGTGCATGAAGCATGAGGGAGTCTTCATTTCTCTACACATTATGTACTTGTGATGATGAGGGGGACCAATAAGTATTAGACGAAAGTTGTTGGTTGCACTTGAGCTTGAATCTGAATTGGACCTTAATCAATGATTAATTAAGAGAAGGAAAAAGATCCTCCAACCTCGATAGCAGCGTTAATCTCGATAGCAGCGTTAATTAATAACGAACCACTATTAGTCCATAAACATCTATTGACTTGAGATTCAAGTTGAAGTTAGCGACCTGGCGACTTGGATTACTTAACTAATTACCTTGACCAACCTGCCGAATTCGAAACGAAATCAAACCGAGTAAACGACTTTTTTCCATCAAATTAATTGGTTAATAATATTTTTCACCTACAAATTATTTCAGTATCTTTTTCAATTATCCATCATTAAAACCTCTTAAATCTTACTTTTATCGATTATGTCAATTGTTAGCAATCAAACGATTAAGATTTATGTAATTATCTCTCTTCAATTAAATTTTGATCAATTTCAACCACCAAAAAATTTATCAATCTCCTCTTTTTTTAAACCCTACTAGTTTAGACTGAGATTTTACTCTCCCTTTATCATTAAAATATAAATATAAATAATAAAATAATATTTTAAGAATCATTAAACCATTATTTATCAAGAAAAAAACAGACATTAACTCAGTCGAACTACTACCGAGTGTCGTCGGTGGGATACTGCCCTGCCCTTTCTCTAGGGGCAGGTATTATTTTTCTTAAAACTTCCTGAATCCCAATAATTAAATTAATTTTCTCTTAAAACGTTCAAAAAGTTCAGCGATTAACAGAGTAAAAATCAGGGTTCTCTTACTAATTTTAATAAAAAATTATACTAAAGGATGGAGCCCACGTTGTCTGACAATTCACAAGATGTAATAAACAAGAATTAGGTTAAGTACGTGTTCGAGAGATGAGAAACTTGGCTTGGCATAAAAGTTAATAAAAAGTGAAATTACATCGCAAAGAGTGAAACTGAAACTGGGAAAAAAAAAGAAAAAAAAAAAAGAAGAAGAAGAGAGATTCCAAATTTGGTGAGGTGTAGGCATCCCTTTTGGGTGGCGACGATTACCTCTCTCCCACTTACTCTCTTTACATACAATCCACAATCTTTCTCTTTCTCCCCCATCTTCTTCCTAAACTCAAATCACAAATAATGTCTGACAGAGTTTTCCCTTCTTCCAAACCCGCCACCAATGGCACCACCGCACCCGCCACCAAGCCACCCCTTCGCCATCCATACCGTTCGCAACCCCACCACCGACGACACCGTACCCACCGCAACTACTGTTGTTGTTGCTGCTTTTGGACCATTCTCATCCTCCTTATCCTCGCTCTAATTATAGCAATTGCTGGCACTGCTCTTTATGTCCTCTACCGCCCTCAACGCCCCGCTTTCTCCATCCCTTCACTCCGTGTCCACCGACTCAATCTCACCACCACCTCCGACTCCTCCTCTAATCATCTCTCTACTCTCTTCAACTTCACTGTCACCTCCAAAAATCCTAACTCCCATCTCACTTACTTTTATGAACCATTTGATATCTCATTTTTTTCATCCAACGACGTCTTCTTGGGTAACGGTACTATACCTGCTTTCACATCCCCGACTAAAAACCAAACGGTTTTCAAGAACGTTATCGTTTCTGGGTCGAATGAGCTTGATACGGATTCTGTAACTTCATTGAAATCGGATCTGAAGAAAAAGAGTGGGGTTCCTTTGAAAATCGTGCTGGACACTAAAGTGAAAGTGAAAGCAGGGAAGCTGAACAGCAAGAAGATTGGAATCAGAGTTACGTGTGAGGAGTTCAAAGGGGTAGTACCGAAAGGTAAGTCGCCATCGGTGGCTACTTCTAATAAATCTAAGTGTAAGGTTGATCTTCGAATCAAGATCTGGAAATGGACTTTCTAGTCTAGTTATATTTTAACTATCTCTGTTTGGTGTTTTTTTTTTTTTTTTTTTTTGATATAAATACATATATTATTTTGTTCTGTCAATTGTTGAAGAGTGTTAAAAGAAGAATTAAGGGGTTGAGAAATGGTAGTAAAGTAAGTTGTTTCACTGATTTTGAAAATATTGATGATGATTTTCTGTGCTATAATTATTGTGACACAATTGTTTCTCATCTTCGTTTCACTTTGTTATGTGTTATTGAGAATTAATATACAATTAGAAAATAAGTATTATTTATGATTTTGAATATCCATTAATTGAATGGAGGAGATGACACAGTCACAGCCACTGAAATCTCAACCATAATTAGGTAGTAATGGGTAAGTGGAGTAATGAATGATGGAATTGGAGAGATAATTGAAGTGCATCTTTTCAATTAGGAAGTTATGATTATGAGTGGTAGGGTTTGTTGATTGTTGATAATTTTTGTTGTAATAGTAGTCAAGTACCTGAATCATATCCAGTGCTTTCTTTCACTTTCTGTTTATGTTTATGTTTAGAATTGAAAAAAAAAAAAGGTAAAAAAGGACCCTCGAGAATTAAGTTGGGATAATTAATGGGAATTTGGAGTGGGTGTGAGATAAAAATTAATATGAAAGGGGAAGAGTATTGGATCTGAGAGAATTAGAAAACAGAAGTAACATGGGACAGGTAGGCAAAGCAATGTTATGAAATCAATATGAAAGCAAATCCTCTTCTCACTTGGTTAATGTGAAGGTAGGCACATTTCAATTAATAAAGTTTGTCTTCTTTTGCGTGCATCTTACTCTCCTTAATCATAAATCTATTCCCATCATCTACCTAATTCAGTGAAAGAGTAAATTACATGTTTGCACCCAAGGTTTAGCCGAATGGCAAGTTCCCACGTTTCATAAATTACAGATTTCTCCTCTTATTTTTATAAATTACAGATTTTCACCTTTAAAATGATACTGTTTCATTTTTTTAACAGTTAAAAGGGTATAATCGTTATTTATTATAATTTGAAATTAAAATATCAAAATTATATAATAATGGCTCTTTTAACAGTTAAAAGGGTATAATCATTATTTACTATAATTTGAAATTAAAATATCAGAATTATACAATAATGACAAGAAGGAACTAGAGATAATTGGCTAGATGTGGTTCGATTAGAATCACACTCAGCCAAGTGTGATTCGGCTTGAATCACACGTGGCCAAGCGCGATTACAATCCAATCACACAAAATCCTCCACCCCCAATAATCAAACAACCACAATGCGCCAAATCAACAATAAAACAACTTTAAACATAAACATCAATCAAATCAAATTCAATTCATAATTCAAGCGAAACCCTAGGAAGCAGGGGCGACGATTGGAGGGTAAACATGGTCGAGGTTGTTGGGGGTTTTGGAGAGGAGGTGTCAATGATGCGATTAGTGGTGTCGGGGATGATTTTCGGTGACAAGATCAATAAAAAAGGCTTGAGGTGTGCAAATCAAACCAAGGGTGGCGACTAGCGAAAGGTGAGGCAAATAGGTGTGGGGTGGTAGGAGTTTTGGTGAGGGGGCTGAGCGGAATATGTTGGTGGTGTCGAGGAAGGTCAACGACACTGAAAATATGCCGATTTGGCTTGGGATGCAGTCACGTGTTAGTGAGTTTTTCCTTGAAAAAAGGCTCGAATCCAGCTAGATCTTGGACAAACAGGCTAGGAAGTGGCTCAAATGATGAAAAGGGTGAAGATTTATGTATTGTCGAGGGTTTAGGTTTCCCTTGAAGGAGTCGATGCAACCAATCGTAGATCTTCGAGGGTTCTTGTTCACAATAATATAGGCTGCAACAACATGCTTATCAACTGTTGTTTGTGTGCCTGCTGCTTGCATGTGTTGATAGTGTGGATTTGGGTTTATTTGCTTCATGGTGGGTGTTGTTTTGGAGAGGTGACGGGGGCTCGTGGGTATTGCTTTGTAGGTGACCTAATTGTGGTGGTGGTGGTTTGGAACGGGATGGTTTAAGGGTAGTTTGATAATAACACTTTTTATATTTATATCAAAATTCAACTATCAGTAACGATGTTACATAGGGTGTAATCTAGAATTTATGAAATCGGGTGGGAATTTGCCATTTCGCTATACCTTTGGGTGGGAACATGTGGTTTAGTATATATGAAAGTGGATGGATGGGATCTGATGTGAAAGGAAGTGGAGTTAAATTCGGGTGCACGTGGTTTCCGTGTGTTCTTGGTCTGCTTAGACAGGGGCAGTTGGAATTTTGTCAGAGTCTTTACACCGACTTCCACCCCTTCTTCCATTAATTAAATGCAAAAGGTTTAATCTCATCATTACTTTGATATAATTTTATTTGATAATTTAGTTACACATGTCAAATACCTGATGAATGAAGGTTCTGGGTATTTCAGTGAGACTTTGCTTTCAAGTAAAAACTCTCATCACCTCATGATTGTGGCCCATGGGCCGCATTGTTTTCTTTGGTTGGACTTCATATAACCTTTTCTTTCTCAATTTCATCTGCTTCACCTTTACTCACTAATAAATTGTTATTTCCTCTTTATTATTTCTGTAATAAATCTACTATAACTGTCTCAACCGATATATTTTTGAGAAATGGCTGACTTTACCATTTGAGTGGGTGATCTTATTCCTATACAATTATTGGTCATTTCATCACTACAAATGGGTTGCCAATTGCCGAAGTGCTCTACCCACTTTTCTAACTGCACCCACAATGTATAAGAAAATCCACAAGTTTAAATAGACGGTGGTTAATATATATAAAATATTATCTAATTGTTGTGCGGTCAATCTGAAGAGGGTAATTCCTTATTAGGAGAAAAAATATTTATATTGACTCAATTTGAAAGAAAATATTTAGATTGACTTAGATTCTAACTAAAGTAGTCGAAGATCATGTAACTTTTTAATCTTACATATTTAAATCTTATCTAAACTCTATCACGTAAATGGGTGTTATATAAACTCATCATAACTTGTTTTCTAGGAGGTTGGACAATTTTTCTAAGCAAATTTTCCTATGGATTATATTGCTCTTCGTAAGCTCTCAAAAACAATAAGATAACAGTAGACGTAAGCTTAAGTTCTAACGTGCTAAACCACTTTAAAAATCTCTTTGTTTTTAGTTCATTTCATTCATATTTATCGCTGATTATCATTAATCACGCACACATCAGTTCCGATCCTGGTAAGGTCGATCGGATGGTTGGTGTAAAATTCTATACCAACACCAACATTAAATTAAATGAAATTTAAATCATATTAATGCGTAGTATATGCTTAAAAAGAGCCCACCTGTCAAGTGTTATTTGTTACTAATTTCTAAACTTAGGTCGGAAGTCAAGCTGGGCTGGCTTCCACACCATTCCATAATTCTATTGCATCCGTATTTTTGTCCATACATAATCAATCAACACCTGTTCCTTGTTAATTAAGAAAGGCTCTACTTTCATATTTCATATTCTCAAATCTCAAGTGTTAAAAAAATTATTTCATTGAAATTTTATATAATATTGGAAATGTCTCTGTCTCTAAATCTACCGGTAAAGTTGTTGAAGAAGTGTTGATATTTGATGCAAATGCAGAGTAATTGACGTGTAAAATTGAAGGTCCATGTGTGGTTTGGTAAAATTATTAGAGAATCGGAAGTCAAAAACTTAGGAAATGCTTAGCTTGCAGTATCGGAATTGGATAATGTTGCTATCAGTTTGACAGGAGAGAGACAAGGTTGTCTCCTTCAATTCTTACTGGAACCCTCTTTCTCTTAGTTGTTCATTAGCTAACAGCGTTACGTCATTCATCAAAATCTATGGACCCCTTCACCATTAACGGCCCCATCAGCCTACTCTTCTTCTTTCTTCTTTTGTCCTCATGCCCCGCCTATCCCCGTCTCCATGCTTTGCTTACTGCCTAAACAAACTACAACCTTCCACTGTCAAGGCCCGATTCACGGTTTGATCAGCCTGACTGATTAAACCGGTGGTCTAAAAAATTTGAAATCTCGTAAAAATATCTTTGAAAAATTTTTCAATCCCGTATCTTTGAAATTTAGCTAATACACCTTTGCGATCTGTTTGGGTTTTGACTTTTTTAGTCAAATTCTGGCTGATTCGGATAGCCAAAATTCAATCTAACATCACTACTTGAATCATCACCCTCCACTCTATAAATCCCTCTAACCTAGGAACTTAGTAGCCCCTTGTTTGTTGGTTGTGACTCGCCAACATCGTTGTGATTGAGTTGATTTTTTCGATCAAATTTCGGTTGATTTTAATGTCAAAATTCAATCTAACATTATCACTTGAACCAGTGACCTTCATTCTATAAAATCCATCTAACCCCGACGCTTGATAGCCCTCCGTTCGTCGATCATAACTTGCATATTAGGTTAATTTTTTCAATCAAATTTCAACTGATTCTAACGTCTAAAATTCAATACAACACCATCCCTCAAGCCACCGATCTCTATCACAAAACTCTTCTAACCCAAGAACTTAATAGTCTCTCGTTTACCAATAATAAGATTAAGGATTTAGATGAATAATAAAATTGAGAACTTTGAACCAAAATGAACGTTCGCTGAGGATGATCCGGTCCGGTTTTCGTAACATTAAACACTTAATTAATCGTTTTCGATGTACGGCAAAGAAAAATAACCACCACTGACATCTCGTGCTTAACAAGTAACGTGATTCATTAGCGCGTATACCAACGCTCCCAAAACACGCTACACTACACATATTACATAATTAATTGCCACGTGTACCTAACGGCCTTCCATTCAGTATCAATTACCCAACGGCTACTCACCACTTAAACCTAGTATTGCCTTTCCTCATTTTCTTCTTCTTTTCCTGAGAAAATAAAGAGGAAGAAAGAAATGCTCGCATCCCATCATTTCATTTCATCTCTTTACTTCTTCATCTTCTTTTTCTGCTTCTGTTCTCTTTCACTATCCAACTCTGATTTTAATGCTTTACTATCCTTCAAAGCCTCCTTATCTGACCCTAACAGCTCTCTTTCTTCCTGGCTCAATTCAACTCAACCCTGTTCTGACTCATGGTTCGGTGTCACCTGCAACCCCGCCACTAACCGAGTCACTAAACTTGTTCTAGAGAATTTAAACCTCACTGGTTCGGTTCAGCCACTCAACCAACTCACTCATCTCAGACTCCTCAGCCTCAAGAATAATTTCTTTTATTCCTCAAACTTGAAGCTTTCTTCATGGCCTCATATAAAGAACATCTACCTCTCTCACAACCAATTCCGCGGCATATTCCCTTCCGGAGTATCCAATATCCGCCACCTCCATAGACTTGATTTGTCCTACAATCTTTTCACCGGTGAAATCCCTATGAGCGAGTTGACTCGCTTGCCGACTTTGTTGACTCTGCGGCTCGAGGAAAATTCCTTCACCGGAACTCTCGACTCAGCTAACTCAAGTTCTCTATCGCTTTTGGATTTTAATGTTTCAAAGAACAAACTGTCCGGCGAGATTCCGTCGTGGATGTCACGTTTTCTGATGAGTTCGTTCGGCGGGAACGAAAATCTCTGCGGTCGGCCTTTGGCATCGAATTGTTCAAATCGGCCGGCGGAGTCTGTGCCAGTACGATCAAGGTCAAGGAGATTGAGAGCTATAATAGTGTTGGTAATCGTTCTATTCGACGTGGTGGCGATTATAGCGGCCGTCGTGACAATCACGTGGTGTTGTTACAAGAGAAAAAGAAACCGTTGGGGTGGTGGGGTCCACAACGAAATGCAGATGAAGCATGGGACCCACCACAACCGTAACGGCAAATACGGTGGTGAAGAAGAAGATGAAATGGTGGTGTTTGAGGGGTGTCATAAGGGTTTTACGAAGGTTGGCGATTTGTTAAAAGCATCAGCCGAATTGTTAGGAAAAGGGTGTGTGGGGACCACTTATAAGGTTGTGATGGAGGGTGGTGATGTGGTGGTTGTCAAGAGGATGAGAGAAAGGAAGAAGAAGAAGGAGGTTGATGAGTGGCTTAGTGTGATTGGTGGGTTGAGACACTGTAATATTGTGAACCTCAGAGCATATTTTAACGCCAAGGATGAATTACTTCTGGTCTATGATTTTCTACCAAACGGAAGCCTGCAGTCTCTCTTGCATGGTATCCGCTGGACCTCATTCATTTTTAAGATTTTTTTATACATTTTATATTAATTAACTTTATTATATATGCTTGCACGTTTATACTGATAAATTAATTTTCACATGTATATTGATGATAGGAGATAGAGGACCGGGAAGGACTCCATTAGATTGGACTACAAGGTTAAAACTAGCTTCTGATTCTGCAAAAGGCCTAGCTTTTCTTCATGGTTACGACAAAATCAAGCTTTTTCATGGGCATCTCTCATCATCTAATATTGTCGTTGATCGGCTGGGCAATGCATGTATTTCTGACATTAGTGTCCACCAACTTTTGCCTTCACCCCTTTTAATAAACAATGCCTATAAAGCCCCAGAGGTGAAGCCTAACAACAGCAGCAACCGGAGCCAAAGAAAATATACGCAGAAATGTGATGTTTATAGCTTTGGGGTGGTATTGTTGGAGATGTTGACTGGGAAAATGGCGACGGGAGATGGAGAATCGAGTATAGTGTTGTGGGCGCAAAGGACGGCTGCAGAAGAGGATTCATGGGAGGTGTTTGATTTCGAGTTAATAAGAGACAAAGAGATGGAGGAGGAAATGCGGGCTCTTTTGCAGGTTGCTCTGCTGTGCTTAGCTCCATTACCAAGAAATCGTCCCAAGATGAGTTTGGTGCATAGGATGATTGAAGATATTAGGACAAAAGGTTCAATTGATGGCGGGAATTCATTCATTAATAATCTTTCTTCGGACTCTTCCCCTTCTCTGTCTGAAACCGTCGTTAATTAACTTCACTAGATAGCAATGAAATTGAGGGCAGTTGATAGGAACCCAGCTGGAGGAGTGGCTGTGGAGGATGGAGATGCAGGAAGATATCCTGCAAGGGCTCGGCAAAGCTCCTGCATGGACGAAGGATTATCGCATGGGGCGTTGAGCAGTAGAGTTATTTTATGTTATTGTCATTAGTTTTGGATGATTGATGTTATTCTCCTTTATTTTGGGCATTAGTTGGATTATTAAGACTTTACA